>NC_061114.1:148648882-148929657 GCF_002878395.1 Capsicum annuum
GAATGTGTGCATATGTTTTTTCATGATTTTGAACTAATTTGATCATGGCATTACTTTACCCCTTATTCGTGAGTTACATGCTAGCACTTACCCTGCTAACCATCCTAGGATGCTATATTATATAATAATATATAGGTTCTAAAGATGCTTCTTTTACCACTATATAGTGTTAGGTGAATTAGCATGTATATTGAGTTTCTTTACAGTGGTGAGATTCAATTTTTCAGAAGGTCTGTCATTTCATATTTTGTTTTTCTAATGTTTTAGAGAATCTCTTGGATCCCTTTTTGGCTATAGTTGGGGGCATGTCCCGACCTAGATGATGTTAATTTTTGTTAGAGGCCTTATGTGGAAAATTATGGATTGGGAATTATTGAATTTTTTGAAACCCTACCTTGGCTCATTTATCTATTATTCATTACTATTTAATTGGCTTCTACATAATTATTATTATTATTTTATCCTCATGAGGTTAGGCAATGGGAGTGATCTTTGGTCTATGATGGACTTGAGATACCCATCACGACGAGGCCTTGGTTTGGATAATGAAAAGCTTGGTATTCGAGCACAGTTTAGATTCATTGGGTGTCCATAAATCCATGCTGAGTAGAGTCCTTTTTATGGGTTTATAGAGAACCATACTTATAAGGAGAAGGCTACAAGGCATTTAGCAATGTTTCCCTTTCTAGTGTTCTATTTTCATGCCATAGAGTCTAGTGTTATTAAACTTCTCTAATTATTGGCATCCTATTATTTCAAATCATGCTTCCCCAAAGATTAGATGCTTATAGAAATTCTACTAGGAATTCTGTTAGACCCGAGGACAATGTGGAAGGGACTCGCCTTGTGTATGGGGTACAAACCCAGTCTAAAGTACCTACTCTAGATTGTACTATCCCTAATGGAGTTCTACCAGTTCCTACTAGTCCTTATCGAGCTCCCTAAGATAATGATGGTCATGTCCCGACAACTCTAAGTGATGTGTCTAATGTAGTGGTTAGTTAATTTATTCATCTGCATATTAAGTTGGTGGCATCAAAATCTCATTAGTCTGATCATATAGGTTCTATTGTTCTTTCTTCTAAGGTCACTAGAGTTGGCTAATTCATAAGGTTGAATCCTCCAGAGTCTACTGGCTCTAAGGTGGAGGAGGATCCATAAGGTTGTGTCAATAAGATAGATAAAATATTTTAGGTTATGCATACTACTAGTTCTGAGGGCATAGATTTTGCTGTGTTCCAGTTAAAATATATGACATATCAATGGTATAGTTAGTGGGAGTAGCCGACGGGTGATGATATTGAGCAGGTTATATGGGAGGAGTTTTCTATTGCTTTTCTTAATCCCTTCTTTCCACAGGGGTTGAGGGAAGCTAAGGCTAAGGATTTTTCTTAATCAAAAGCAAGGTAGGATGAGTGTGAAGGAGTATACTTTGAAATTTCATCAGTTGTCTCACTATGCTCCAAAGTTGGTATATATCATGAGGGTACGGATGAGGAAGTTTTATTCAAACTTATCATGGGACATAGTATTAGAGAGTAAGGTTGCTATGTTGAATAATGATATGGATATCTCTAGTCTTATGGTGTATATACAATAGGTTGAGGACAAGAAAAAAAGAAGGTAAAAATAGGAGAGAGGCTGAAGTTTAGGTATTTAGGGCAGGGTTAAGAACAACAAAATAGTGGGAGAAATGGTAGACAATGGCCCAAGAAGAAGAATTGGGGGAATTTGGATTCTTCTACTAGCACTCCTTATCCTATACCATCCAGTTATCATCGTTTGTAAGCTAGCAATGGTCCTATAGCATAGGGTCTCCAGTCTCAAGCTAGTGGTGCTCAGTCAGTGCCACCTTATCCCCCATGCCATTTCTGTGGGCAGTTTTACCATGGCCAGTGTGATGAGGAAAGTAATCGATGTTGTAATTGCTTCCAGCTTAATCACTTAAGGTGAGACTATCCTTCAGCTAAGGTAGCCACGAGAGCTAATAAAGTCTCAATTGCTACATCTTCAGCTCTTTCTCTAAAGGGTGCTATTTCTAGTATTGGCACTGATCAGAATCATCTCTATACTCTTGCAATCCATCAAGAATCATGATATGTATTGTTTGTTTGATCTGGGTTCTACCCTTTCATAAATAACCCTTATATGGTTGTGCATTTTGGTTTTGGTCTCGAGATTATTTTCTAGCCCTTCTCTGTGTCTACTCTGATGGGTGATTCTATTATGGTTAGAAAGGTTTATAGGGGTTGTGTGGTGTCTACTTTCATAGGGAGACATAGGTGGATTTGGTAATATTGGATATGTTAGATTTTAATATGATCGTGGGGATGGATTGGCCCAATTCATGCTACTTCTTTGGATTGTTGTTCCCAAAAGTTTAGTTTACAATTCCCAAATAAACCGGTGATGGAATAGGAGGGAAGTTCCTTAGTGCCCAAAGAGAGGTTCATCTCTTATCTTAGAGCCTAAAAGTTGATTTCCAAAGGGTGTATTCTTTATTTGGTCTGGGTTAAGGATTCAAGCTCGGAGGGTCTCTCTTTACAATCTATTCCTATAGTTAATGAGTTTTTTTAGGTCTTTCCTGATGATCCTCTTAATAGGGAAATAAACTTTAGGATTGTATTCTACTCGATACTCGCCTTATCTCTCCGGCTAAATTGAAGGAACTAAAGGAGCATTTGAAGAATCTCCTTGATAACGGTTTCATTTTTTCTAGTATGTTCTAAGTGGGTGCTCTTGTTCTTTTTGTGCATAAGAAATATGGGTCTTTTGCGTATATGAATAGACTATTGATAGTTGAATAAGATTATGATAAAGAATAAGTATAATCATCCTAGGATTGATGATCTATTTGACCAACTTTAGGGTTTAGATGCTTTTATAAGATTGATGTTCATTTGGGTTATCATTAGTTCAAGATTAGGGAGAATGATATTCCCAAGACTGCTTTCCAAACCTGATATGGTCACTATGAGTTCTTGGTTATGCCATTTGGATTGCCTAATGCTTTGATTTCTTTTATGGATCTCATGAATCGGGTGTTTAGGAATTTTTTGGATCTTTTTGTGATAGTGTGTTGATTATATCTTGGTGTATTCTAAGAGTGAGAAGGGTCATGCCAATTACCTCCGACTTATATTATAGACTCTTAAGGATCAACAGTTGTATGCAAAATTTTCTAAGTTTGAGTTTTGGTTGGATGCTGTAACTTTTCTCGAGCATATTATCTCTAGTAAAGGAATCATGGTGGATCCATAGAAAGTTAAGGCAATTAAGAAGTGGCCTATACCCATGACTCTTATTGACATTCAAAGCTTTTTGGGCTTTACTTCATATTATATGAGGTTTATAAAGAGTTTTCTTCTATTGTTTCCCCATATATTAAGTTGACTTAAAAAAGGTAAAGTTCTTGTGGTATGATACTTGTGAGGGTAACTTTGAGAAGTTGAAATATAAGTTGACTTTTGCGCCTGTTTTGACCTTGCCCAAGGGTACTGATGGTTTTGTTGTTTATTATGATGTGTTTCTGATGTGTTGGGATTTCATGCCACATTTGATACTTAAAATAAGGAATTTATGCTTAAACATAGGTTATCTTTTTGGATATGATGTGTTTGTGGCATGATTTAAGGGAAATTAGGCAGGAAGTGGTGTGAATAGAAAAGTGGAAGAAAAGTCTCAGAGAAGTAAAGTACTGATCAGTATACGAGTTATTAAGTCACTATATGATGAGTATTCTAAGTTGTAAGGATAGCTGTGACTAAAGTTGAGCAGGAGGATCTAAGTATCACTTGACCATGACTCATAAGGAGTAATTATAAGTCGTAGCATACAACCGTAATGAGACCATTGTGCTAACTCCTAAATATTGAGCTCCAGTGATAATGAGTGAAAACCACGAGTCATAGGTACTGACTACGGCTCTTGGTGTAGAATCATAATAACAATAGAAGCTAAAACCCTGAAGATGAAATTTCACTGGAGTGCCTACGACAAGTAGCATACGACTCATAAGGAGACCATACATTTCGTAACCACTGGTAACTTAATTTTTCTATTCAATTTTAATTAGGATATCATTATTATTTTGAGATACTATAAATACCCTAGGGTTATTCCTTTATTATGTTATGCACTTTTTATGGTCTTTTGAATACTTTCCCATACTTGGATCATTGATATTTTATTCTTGAAATTTTAGGTTCCTACTCAATTGGAGATTTCAAATTTTATTCTTTCATTACTATGTAATTAATTACGTGCCTTCTTCACTAGTTATTCATGTTTTGTTGCATAAGCATGAGCTGCTAAATTCCTTGACTAGGGTTGTAGGAACCCTGGCAGATTAACTACGCAAGGGGAGTAGGAGATTTTTCTATTTCAGTATAGCTTCTTGTTTTGCAATCTTCTTCATATTAAGTATACCCCAAGCTATTGCACAATCTTGGGAATTGCCAGTATTTATGAACGTCCTCACAAGGGATTTTAAGATTGGGAAAAGCAGGTTACAACATTAATTTACGGCAATCAACCCTCGTCTAATCAACTCGAGACTCAAAAGGTGATGTTATTAACAAGGGGTAGCAATGCGACACCCTAAAAATCATAAGATGAAGGGTTAGATTTATCAAAATGTTCACAAAATAGTTAGTAATACATATCTTGTCAACTTTGCACGCAGAGAAGTGGATTAAGCACGACAAATATACAGAGTTGACAAGCAAGGGGGAGCACAGTCCTAGTATTCATCTTTTATTGCTTACAAACTCAAGCATTCCATATTAGTTACTTGTTACGATTGATTTTCAAATCCCCCATTTACTTTTCTGCACTACTCATGGATTTTGTCCAGTTTGAGAGACTGTTCAAAGTATTCCTTGTGGGTTCGACCCCAATATGAGTTGGGTTATCATATTTGTCATGGAATGCAGAATATATCTTTGGAGGGTAGTTTTGGGTGACATCAAATGTTGGCATCATTATTGGGGAATACGGTGTGAATTATTGATTGAAGTTGGTGGAATCTGCGAGTTTTTATTTTGCTCTTGTTTGGTATATGTAGGTGTATGCCTAGCACTAGAATAGAAGCAATGTTGTCAAAATTAGTAAATGGCCAAGAAAGTCAAGAGAGATGTCTTAATAAAACTAAGGTAGACCTATCAGGGATGAATCATAAAGTTAGGTTGCATGATACTTCGATCAAACAACTAGAGCAGCAATTGGGCCAAATGTTAGCCACATTGAATCAAATGTAGCTGACACTCTTCCCAGTAATAAAGTAAAAAACTCAGAAAGTGATAGTCATTGCCATGTTATTGCCACTCAAAGTGGTAAGACCGCTATGGATACATCTGTGTCCACTATGAATGAGCCAAAGAATGATGATGATCCTATTAATTTTGAGAAAGCACCTAAAGTTGAAGCTGAGAAATCATCAGCTATTAAGAGTAGTAGTAAGAAAAATAAAGGTAAGGGTAGGATTGATGAGATGGTTCTGAATACCATTTCAAGACCTTTCCCTCTTTTTCCTCAAAAGTTGGAAAAGAAGTAGGAAGAAGGTAAATAGTAGAAGTTCCTATCTTTGTTGAAGAAGATGTTTGTAAATATTCCACTTGTCGAGAATTATAGAAAATTCCTTTATACTTAAAATTCATGAAAGATATGGTCACTAAGAAGAAGACAGTAAGTTACGAGCCCCCTTACAATGTTTATCACTTTGTTGTTGTTGCCTCAAGATCTTGGTAGAGAAGAAGAAGGACACTGAAGCCTTCACCATTCATGCACCATTGGGTCCTTCAATTTTTCTCAGGCTTTAAGTGATCTTGGAAAAAGTATTAGTCTTATGTTGGTGGTGTTTAAGCAGTTGGGTTTAGGGGCACCCAAACAACCATCAATGATACTATTGGTGGCCGAGAAAACCGTGAAAAACCCAGTCAGTATTTGTTATGATGTGTTGGTAAAGGTGGTGTCCTTCATCTTTTCGAGTGATTTTATGATACTTGATTGTGAGGTGGACTTCCAGGTCCCTATCATATTAGGCAGACCCTTCCTAGCAACAGATAGAGCATCGATTTATATGGAGTTGGACAAATGAGGTTCAGACTCAATGATGAACAGGTAACCTATTGTATCTTGTTTTGATGATTCGTAGCTTATTTCAAGGGAACATGTCTTTAATGTTCAAAGATATAGTACAGTTGGCATGTGTTTGCACAGTTTTGTCCTCTTGTGTAATAAACTGTATAGGTGTTATTTGTACTATTAAGGACACCTGGTTCAATAGCATTTCAACACTAATCATCAATTTGTATATAAGGCAAAATGCACTAAAAGGTTTACACCTAGAGTGATTTGGTTAGCATGGATGCTACACCAAACTTAGAAGAAGAGCAATATACCATAGACCACCCAAATTTAATAGACAGTATTATAGGTGGTGGAAAACCAGGAGGTTTGACTTCATTATGGTTAAGGATAGTGAGTTGATGGACATAATTCTTGATTATCCTCATATTCCTTCTAAAGAAATAAAAGAAAGAGAAATAATTAGAATGGTTATTAAAAAGTAGGAGAGAGTATGATATAAAGACAAAGAAAATTGAGAAGAATTATAAGGCTAAGAAATTACTAGTTTTTGGTATAGGGCCCGATGAATATAATAGGATCGCAGCTTGTGAAAATGCCAAAAAGAGTTGCGATTTCTTAAGGACTACTCATGAAGGCACTACTGATGTGAAGGATTCTAAAGTAGACATACCGACCACTCAGTCTGAAATCTTCACCATGAAAGAAGGACAAACCATCCAAGAAATACATACAAGATTCACTTATATCACAAATGAGCTTCACTGCTTAGGAGAAGTGATTCCCTTGTACAAAAAAAAAAGAAAATTCTTAGGGTTCATCCTAAATCCTGAAAAAGCAAAGTGGATGCTATAACTGAAGAAAGAAACTTGAAGACCGTCATTATGGTTGAATTGATTAGAAACCTAAAGACTCATAAGCTCAAGAAGCAGCAAGAGCTAGAGAAGAAGGAAGTTAAAAGAGAAAAATTTCTAGCATTGAAGGCTTCAAAGTATGATTCAAGTGAAGATGACACTGATACTGCCTATTTGTAAAATAGGATTCTTAGAGCCGTACAGAAGAGTGGCCAGTTCTGAAGAAAAGAAAGCAGCAGTAAAAAGGGAAACAATGTTGAGCTATGTCACAAATATGAGAGTCTTGAGCATTTTATCAAAGACTATCCAATGCACAAATTAAATTATCAGGAGTATCTCAAGACTTGAAATGACAAGGTAAAGAACAGGGACAGGTTCCCTGAAAAATCAAGAAGGAAAATTGCAGCTAAGCATGGCGTAAAGCAAGCTCTGGCAACATGGGGAGATTCTTCCCTGGTGAAAAAGAGAAGACTGGAGATATTTCTATGCTAGAAGTTGATGACAGTCTAGTTATATATGATTCCTTGTTTAAATTCATGGAAAACAGAGAAGATGAAGAAGAAAATGAGGTAACTCTCTCTCTGATATTAAGGAAAATATGGATAACAATTCTATTAGGAAGATAAAAAAGCTTGCAAGTGTATTGATATATTCTGTATGTGAACTAACTGCTAGGAAGAATGCTTCAGAGGAAAATTTTGAGAATCAAGAGCTTGAGTTGATTGCATTAACTCTTTATATATTTGAAATTGAAGAAATGCCCACAAAATTGAAATCTAAAAATCTGAGTTGTATTAGTTAACAAAAGGAGGCAAATGATTTAGATGGTAAAGGAAAGAAGGAACTTTAAGGAATCAAATTGATCTTGAGGAGAAACTAAGGGATTCTAAAAAATACCTTATATTTGCACTGCACAAGAATAAAGAGTTAGAAAGGGACCTGGTTCGTCTGAGAGATGAGATTAACAAATCTCTTAAATGTACTACTCTTCACAAATCATTTTTAGTTTGACTAATTGGGTCTTAAGGAAAAACTATTGGGTCTAGTCTATCAAGGAGAATTCCAACCTGTTGGGTCTAAAGGAAAAACTTCTTATGATGTTAGAAGCAAAGGGAACAAACTCCTGTGTACTTACTTTGGAAGAGATGGATTATTAAAGAAAAGATGTCAGTATTGAATTAAGGATAAAATGATGAGTATTGTATATGTTCAGTAAGAGAATGCAAATGCTAATGAATTCAAGTTCTGAAAAAGATGAAGAAGAACTTTCTACCTAGATGGTCCAAAAAGGATTTGATCACACTATAGTCCTCTTACTGGTAAATCAAGCTCAAGTGGGCTCTCTATTCAAACAAGTGATCATGGTTCTAGTATGAGAAATGAATGGCAGTCAAGAATGGGCTATTGATAGTGTGTTCTCAAAGTTTAATTTTGGAAGGTCTAACTATATTCTCTATCTCAAGACACTTCAAGTGAAAGTGACTCAATTTGAAATAGTTAATTTCAAAGAACCTAGTCCACTACAGAACATAGCTGAAATTTACAAGACAAGAAGAACCCATAAAGCATAGATAAAGGGTTGGTGATGCTGAAAATGATAGGAAAAAGGATGAATGATATAGATAAGAAGTATTTATGATTCTTAGGGACCTCATCCCTATGAAATCATCTTAAAAGATAAAGTTTTAACAATATAAAAACCATGTGAATCAGTATCTCTCCTCAAATCTAGCTAGGATATGGAGGTAAGTATCCTTGGTAAAATAGGTGCATGTAAGTCTAACTTAGTACTGTACAATTATAGGTATATAACCCTGGGAAAATCTTAGGAAGTGGGAAATATGAAAAAAAAAATTAAAATTTCACTCAAAGGAGAGGTACTTGGTCCCATCTCAGGTTAGTACCTATACAGGATGCTCTAATAATTATAAAAATTTGACTGGGGAGGGCCATGTGTTTTTTTTTCTCTGCAAAAATAGGCAGTTCCTTAAAGATTTGCACTTATTAGGTTCAAAGAAGTCAGTTTAAAAGGAACATATTTTAGTGACATTGATCGCCTTTCAAAATTGCTAATCAGACCTTTTTGTCATTCATCTTCAGCTAATGCAATTTATCTTCCTAAATCAACAATTTCTCTAAACCAAACTAATCCTAGTTCATATCTCTCTCTAAAAATCAAATGGATGATATTACTACTTTCCCAAACCCAGCTAAAAACCCTGAAGTCGGTAAAATTCCAAAAAATCAAACTAAACATACCCAAATTGAACACTTTGATTCTTCAGAAATTAAAACCATTGAAAAAGTAACTTTAAGTACCTAACAACAACATGAGTCAATTCTTCTAACTGAATCATCCTTAGAATGTCCAAACCCACAATCGAGCCAGTCTCTATTGAACCCTCCATAACCTTAGAAATTTATGCTCAGCTAATCATGATAGATAATCTAAACCAAGGGCTTGGGTTACCAATAGAATAAGAAATTTCTCAACCTGAAACTCCATTTTCTCCAGGAAATTCAAAACTACCTACAATTTTTCAATTTCTTGGGTCATTTGGAAAATTTGAAAAAGTTGAACTATCTAAAACACAATAAGCACTTGATTCTCCTACATCCTCAAATTCAAACCTTATTTTTTCTTAGTTATTTAGTATAGAAATTTAATTACAAAGGCTTGATTTTCTTTTAATAAGAATTGTGTAGCCGAGAATTTACTCCTGCTTTCATATTACACCAAGGAAAGATCAGTTAATAGAGTATAATAGAAAGAAGGTTTGGGAACCTGAGAACAGGAAATGTTTTGTCAGGAATAAATTTTTATCCTAGAATTTATGATAAGCCTAGGATGAAAGAGTTGGTTGAGTATATCAGGCACCAAGGATGGATACATCTATTTTAGGAATCAGTACCTATGGTGTTAGAAAATAAAGTTAGAGAATTTTATTATGCCATGAATTCTTAGAATATGGGGGGCGTCTAACTAGTTTAGTTCAAGAGGAGAAGATATATATAGATGAAGAAGGATTAGGAATAGGTCCCTCATTATGTGGTGCAACCCCCAGGGTTCCAACATAACCTTCAATATATTCCAGTCGTTGCGGCATCCGAATGATATGAGAGTTGTGTCTGTGATAGAAACCATTGATCAAGAAGTTGATACAGTGGATGTTCTAATTGAAGAAAGGCCATGTGTTGAAGCACTAGCAGTGGTGATTATAAACTTTGATAGTGATAGAATTATGGAATAAGATACTATGGTAGGTTCTCTATATGGGAAAGGGCCATATGTATATGCTCTAAAAAAGCTTGATCTGTATTTGAACAATAGAACCACTCCTCCTGCTCATCATTCAATTGAACAGCCACTAATAATAGAATTAAAGGCCCTCCCATCCCATTAGTGCTAAACTTTCATGGGGGCTAAAAATACATTGCTAGTGATTATTGCAGCTGACTTGGTTGAGACAAAAGTAGAGGCATTGTTATCGGTGTTATAGAGGTTCAAGAGAGCTATAGGATGGACCATTGTTGATATTATGGGTATTCCAACCAGCATTTGTACTCAAAAGATCCGCTTGATCCAAACTTCATTCCGAGTTTTGAGCACCAGCGATGATTAAATCCTCTTATCTAGGAGGTAGTAAAGAAAAAAATCATTAAGTGATTGGATGCTGGTGTTGTTCTCCCATCGCTGGTAAAACTGTGCCAGTCTTGTTCAGTGCATCCAAAATAAAGGCAAAATTATTGTCGTGTCAAATGAGAAAAATGATCTCTTACCAATGAAACTAGTCACAGTTTGGAAGTGTGCAAAGACAATAAAAAGCTAAATGCATAGACCTAAAAGGACTACTTCCAAATGCCCTTTATGAACCAGTGTTGGATAAACATACGGGAAAGGGATGGTATTATTTTTTGGATGGATACTTGGGTTAAAATCAAATCATGATATCTCCCAAAGACCAGGAAAAGACAATCTTTACTTTCCTATAGGGGACCTTTGCTTTCAAAAGAATGCCATTTGGATTGTGCAATACTCCAGCCACATTTTAGAGATGCATGAAGTCCATCTTCTATGACATGGTATAAGAGACCATCAAGGTATTTATGGATGATCTTTCTATAGTTAGTAATTCCTGAAAGAGTGTCTGGTTTACTTGGAAAATGCTTTGAGGTGATGTGAAATATACAACATAGTACTTAACTGAGAGAAGTGTCACTTTGTGGTGAAAGAAGGAATTGTGCTTTGGCATAAAATCTCGAAAAAAAAGGCATATAGGTTGACAAGGCAAAAATTGAAGTTATGTCAAGAGAATTCAAAGTATTTTAGGCCATGATGGTTTCTACAGGCGATTTGTCAAGCACTTCACAAATATTACATACCCTTTATGCTAGCTTCTTGAGAAAGAGGTGAAGTTTGATTTTGATGAAACATGTCTGAAAGATTTTGAGTGCTTCGAGTAGCGGTTAGTGTCAGCCCCTATCATAGTTTCCCTCGATTAGTCTTTCCCATTCAAGATCATGTCTGATGCGAAAGGAGTGGCCCTAGGTGTTGTCCTAGGAAAAAGCCAAGAGAAGATTCTTCACCCATATCCACTATGCCAGTAAGGCATTAAACCTTGCTCAGGAAAATTATAATGTTATAGAACAAAAGTTACTAGTAGTGGTTTTTGCCTTTGAGAAATTTTGCTCTTATCTGATTGGGACTAAGGTTGTTGTTCATACAGACCTTGCAGCCCTGAGACACTGGATGGAAAAGAAAGATTCAAAGCCTAGATTGACCTATTGGTTTCTCTGGTTGCAAGAGTTTGATTTTAAGGTAAAATATCAAAAAGGTACAAAGAATTAAGTTGCAAATCATTTTCCAAACTTGAGGATAAAGTAATGCAAAAATTAGGGAATGGGCTTAAAATCAATGATACTTTTTCAGAAGAGCAAATTTTGATAGCACTGCAAGACCTAATTTCCTGGTTTGCTGAGTTTAAAAATTACTTATCAAGTTATTTAGTCCCAGAGGATCTGTCCTTCAAGAAAAGAAAGAGGTTTATATATGAGGTAATGAAGTTCTTCTAGGATGAGCCCTATCTATTCAGAATTTATATGGATGGAGTCTTTCATACATACATCTCTAAAGTGGATATGAAGATTATTCTTGAGGCTTGACATGCGTCACTAGTTGGGGATCACCATGGCGGAACCCGCACAACTCATAAGATATAGTAATGTGGGTACTACTGGCCGACAATCTACAAAGATGCTCATGAATTTGCTTTTTGTCTGTGACCAATGCAAGCATCTGGGATATATTTTGCGGCATCATGATCTCTCTATGACCCTTATTTTAGAGTTGTACCTATTTGATGTGTGGGGCATGAACTTCATGGGGCCATTTGTGATTTTCTATGGTATGAGGTATATCCTGGTTGCGGTGGACTATCTGTACAAATAGGTGGAAGCAATAGCGCTCCCTAATAATGAAAGAAGAAGTGACGCTATATTCCTAAAAAAGATTATCTTTTCTCAATTTGGGACTTTGCGTGCTATTATCAGCGATAATGCCTTTTTCAAGAGTCTAATTGAAAAATATAGAGTAAATCATAAGGTGGCAATACCTTATCACCCTTAGAAAAATGGAAAGGTTGAAGTGTCCAATCGAGATATAAAGTCCGTTTTGGCGAAAACTGTTAATGCCAATAGGACAGATTGGTCAAGGAAGCTAGATGATGCATTATAGGGCTACCGAATAGCTTTCAAGACCCCTATAGGTGTTTCTCCATATCAGTTGGTGTATGGCAAGGCAAGTTACTTTTTTGTTAAACTTGAGCACAAAGCACTGTAGGTATTGAAGAACTTAAATTTTGGAATGGCATAATGCAGCAATGGCAAGAATGAGTTAGGTGAATGAGATGGATGAGTTTCGAATCCTGGATTATGAAAGTTCTGTACAATACAAGGATAAGATGAAGCTACATCATGATTGAAAAATCGTGAAAAGTGTATTTGAGACAGGTTACG
The DNA here is from genome assembly GCF_002878395.1 of Capsicum annuum. Classification (NCBI taxonomy): domain Eukaryota; kingdom Viridiplantae; phylum Streptophyta; class Magnoliopsida; order Solanales; family Solanaceae; genus Capsicum; species Capsicum annuum. The sequence continues at coordinate 148,661,839 of NC_061114.1, forward strand.
AGGTGTTGTTGTATAATTTGAGTCATTGCTTGTTTCCAAGCAAGTTGAAGTCTAGGTGGTATGGGCCATTTACTGTGGTGAGAGTTTTTCCATATGGTGCTTTAGAATTAAAACATAATGGTGAAGTCCCATTCAAAGTGAAAGGGTAAAGGGTCAAGAACTATATGGGTAACACTCAGGAAGTTACGGTAATTAATGATTTAAGCCTTGGTGAAACCTGAGTAACCAAAGCAACTAAGTCATTTTGCAACGTTAAATTAGGCACTGCATGGGAGGAAACCCATGGGGCTGGTTGGTGAAGTTTGAGCATCCAACCTAGCCACATTGTGCTGCAAAGTTAAATCAAGTATTGCATGAGAGGCAACCCATGATTCGTACTTATTTGAGTATAGAGTAAAATGTGTGTTCAGTGTGTAGGATTAGAGAATGCAGGAGTAAACCAGAAAATTTACTAATTCAGGCTATATGGGTATTTGGTCTATGGAATCATTACAACTATGGAAAATTTACTCGTGACCAGGAGTCATATGGACTTGGAACTTAGATCACATTTAGGTATTTGGTTTATGGAATCATTACGACTCTTAGAATGAGTTGTAGCCTCTGACTATTACTCGTCACCATGAGTCATAATAACTGGAAACCCAATCAAGGTTTTGGTCTTTATAGAGGGAAGCCACAACCCATAATATGTGGTTATGATTTGTACTCAAAACTCGTTACCATGCCAGATATTTCAAGCATCGTGGGTTGACCTAACCCAAATCGCAAATTTAAGTACAATTAAAACAATGAAGGGCAACTAATTGGGCACCCAATTGCTTAAATGTTGATTCCCTCCATTTTCTTTGGCCAGTGTAGCACAAAAACACTCCACATTCATCCCTAAAAGTAAAATAGACCAAGTCCTTCTCTAACGCTCAGAAAGTCTGAAAGAATAGGGCAAAAGTTTATTTGAAGTTAAGAAATTTGAGTCTCAAAGTGAACAAGTAAGTACTTCATGCTTGAAAATTCTATCTATTAATCTAGGTCTTTAAATGTGCATGCGTACTTGGATTTCTTGATTGAAAAGTGTATGCTTAAAAGTAATCAAACCCTATTATTGAAAATTTTATTATGAATTGTGGTAATGGGAGTAAATAGTTGATTACATTATTTAAACTAGTGTGATGGTATAAATTTGTTGAAATCGATATGTTCTTAAATGCATATGTTGTGATGGGATTGAGTATTGGAAATAACTAGTCTAAAAACCTATGTTACAGTTGTTACTAGCCTATTTATGACTTGTAGGGAAATCTAACAAGTCGTTAGATAAGTGGGGATTCTAATAACATTACGACTCACCAAAATAAGCCGTATTTGATATTTACTACTCTTAGATAGGAGTCATAATGACTGAGTGAGCCTATGCATAATATGTTTCTGGTCAGCTTACGTGTATTGGCAAAGAGTCATAACATTACAACTTGTTGGGAGGACACATAACATGACCAGCAAATACTAACTTGTCTACTGGCTACCGTACGACTTGTTTAAGAGAGTCGTACCCAAGGGTTAAGACTCATACCCCTTAGTTGTAATGAGTCCAATGAAGGCACAGTGACAGCAATTTTTCTTATTTTCTTTTCCTTTTCTTAGAATTTACAAATGAATATACTTTCAATAGGAAAAATGGCACCGAAAGCTGATGCAACAAAGAAGCAGGCCTCAATAAGAAAAACTCCAACTGCCCCATAAAATACTCATCATCTTAGAGACGAAGACACTAGTGATGAGTCAAGAGGCTCGATCAAAGAATATCCATTAGTGGGGTGGTAAAACCAAAGGAGAAACTACATATGGGGATAAATATACCTCAGAAGAAGATAAAACCCCTAGGACCACATCGAGGATGAAGAACCCCATCATCTCACCACCATATTCACCTTTATCCTCTAATGATGACGGTAATAATAATGAAGAAGAAGAAAATGGTGATGATGTAGAAGGGGTTGAATCTAGCTCAGAAGAAGCTAACAATGTGAGTGGGAGTGAGGAGTGTGTTACTCCTAATGATATTCATCCACCACCACTAGTACAGATTTCACTATCTATCAAAGCTCCTCTGGTGCCTATCATTGAATCATGGGGGTACCCCGAAATGCAGGAAACATAAAATAAGGAATTAGTGGTAAACCCGGCCACGGGAAACCCTAAAAAGAGGATATATCAAGAGAGTATCTTGGCTACGATAGGCATGTCTGAAATACCTGAGTTTAAGGAACAGTTCCAATAGTACCATTTTCGGTGGATGACTGCAGCTCCTAGGAAATTCAGTCCTGCATTAGTGTGGGAGATCTATGCAGCTTATAAAGGGGAGCTGAAATGGTCATACCCATAGGGAAATTTGTGGAAGGGTGGTGAGCCACTGAATTCTTTGACTATTAGGGACCGTTTGGTGTGAGGTATTAAAACAAATAATTCTGGGATAAAAAAATAGTCCCAGGATAAATTTTTTGGTGCCTTGTTTGGTTGTCAAGTTTGGGATAACTTATCCCAAGATTAAAAAATAGTATCGGGATAAGTTATCCCACCCTTTGGGTGGTATAAATAATCCCAACATTATTTACCATGGATAAAGCCTTGAAATGACAAAAATATCCTCCAATTATCACTTTTCATATATATTATTAGTTTTACTTTAATACTACTATATATAAGAGAGAATGTGAGATTTTGATAGTTCTCACATCAAGTATTTTTAGTCAATTTTATTCTTAATTTTAATTTTAATTAGTCTACAAATTTTCATCCATTTTGATAAATTTAAACAATTATATGAGCTTATTAACTGCTATAAAAGTGACGAGTCGTGAAAAAATGATACTGACACCATAAAAACTATTTATATAATCAAATTCAAAAATTGATCCAAGGGTTTATTGTCTTTCTATTTTACAGAAATATTTATTAATCTTACTTCAAATTTTTATTTTTCCTAACAAATTTATCATAGACAAGTAATTAAAGTATCTTGGCGTTCCCTTTCAAACTTAGTACATTCTTAATTATTAATAATTCTTTTTTTATATATAGCTAAAAATGTTTGAAAATTTAAAATTTTTAAAAAATACAATTTTAGCTCTCCAAATAGTAATGATGCTAAATAGTGAAAAACAAGAGTAATTCTTTTTTACATTTTTTGATAATGAATTTTTTTTAACAAAAAATGTGATTATCAACATTTTAGAGAATATAGGATAAAATAAGTAATTTAAAATGAAATATTAAAGCTTCATACACGTTTAAGAAATATCAACACAAATTTCTTAACATGTATTTTTAGGAAAAAGAATCTAGTAAAGTTAAAAAAATATTAGTACTATAACTTTTTAATTACTTTTGTGTTTAATATGAAGGAAAATAATTAAGCTAAATAAGATGAAGGGTATTTTTGTAAACAAACTATCTATTATTAAAAAAAATGTAATGCATATTATTTATAGTACCACAAACCAAACAACCACTAAAAAATAATATCAGGATAACTAATACTAGGACAGCTAATTCCACTATAACAAATCCTAACATAACTTGCTTCACAACCAAATGACCCCTTAGAGGAGTGAGGGTAAACATCTCCCCGAGGACTATTTCCTAAATACTACATGGACCAGATTTCTAAACACCAGTTACTGCTGCTGAAATTGATTATGGCATAGATAAAATGCAAAAAATAACAAGGAAACAAATGGGCATTGTTAATAAGATGATGCATTTTTTGTGGATGGCTGGTATTATCATTGCGAAAAGAGAAGAAACAAGTTAGGTAGTAGTGGTCTGGGAGTGCATACACAACATATTATCAAAGGATCTTTAAACTTTGTGGGAAAAGTGTGGTTTACTCTTGTCTAAAATAGATTGTGTCCCACAATTTGGGACAACGTGCTTAGCCCTATCTGCACAACACTAATACTTGGACGCATGTCCGGATATGATTTTGATGTTGCATAGTTCATTTCCATAGAAACACGCGATCAAGCAGCGGGTACTGATATGATTTTTACATTCCTATGCTAGTTGACTCAAATATGCTTGGAGGTAGGGTTGCCGAAACTTCCAGATGTAGATCAGTTTATTGAGCTGAAGAACACCACTAACTTGGGGTTAATTTAGGATATAACAAATCGTATGTCTAAGCAGTCTAAACCAGGAGCAGCATTGCTAGCCGAGGCACTATGGAACAGAGACTCAAGAACCATTACTACCAGATTAACTGATGTAGATGACACTCTTATTAAGATTAGGCAGTTTGAGCCCCAGTTTTCTGATGTAGCCAGTACCTCTAATACCCCTACTCTATCCCTGACTGCAGCACTACATCCATCAATGTCTAGGTCAACTTTGGCTGGCTATGTATCCATTCCACAGACATTTTGTAATAAGGTGTTAAAAAAGTTGAGCACCGTGGAGATGCAGGTCAGGTTGATGAAAAGGGAGTACAACCATAGGTTAATAAGAGAATTAAAGAACAAAATAGGAAGATATAGAGAAGGTTGGATGGTTTTGAGCTGAGAATCATCGTCATCTTGAAGGTGTTCAACCCCTGACATAGTAGGAGTTAAGGCTGAGGTAGCTGAGTTGCAAAAGTTGGTTGATGAGTTACATGAGCGACTGGTTTACCCCATTCCTTTTCTTACAAGTCTAGTTAGAAGAAGAAGTCAAAAACATTTGAAGTGTTAATGATCAGACCTCGAGAACTATTGAGAATGTAAAGAAGAGTATGAAAAAGAAATAAAGAAGAAAAAAGAATGAATATGTTGAGACAATGGTGTGACAGAACATCATAAGTGAGAGATACTGATAGGTGAGGGTCCAAGTGATGGTAGAAGAGGCCAGTAGTTTGAGACCATTAGAGGATATTGAGAGAGGAAGTGACACGACCTCGACACTAGATATACCATTGAGCGCACTAGTCATAACTGTTGCCATTATTATGGAGACCTTCCAGGAAGATATTGAGACCATTACTGAGGAGAGTAGGACCCGATCTAAGGTTCGTCGTACTGATGATGCTTGAACTAGCGCCTAAAATACCCAAGTATGATTCTTCTCCATGATTTTTATTTCTAGATACACTAGGGACAGTGCATAGGTATTTAGTTGGGGTGGGGGTGTACCAAGTCACCACAAGTTAGGGTTGTCATGTTTTAAAATCGGTAGGCCACAGTCTAAAAAATGAACCAGCATGTTGTGTGATTGTGTATTCATGTGATGTATAAGTGAGAAGAGGTATTTGTTGAAGGCAGTCAATGATATGTGTTATGGGTCTATACCCCTCTTAAATTTTTTATCTACGGAGTCTAGAACTTGCCCAGTTGTTTTTGCGTAGATTGTAGGATGGTTGGTTAGAAGATGATCATAGGTTATTTTTTTGAATAGTCCACTTGTAACTAAAATAACAAACCAAACGTGAATAAGAATCCTTGATCCTAAGTCAAGCCTTAAAAGACCTAATTTTTGTTTACACCGATACACCTTCCCATATTTTATTGCAATGAATCTGTTTTGGCCCTAGTCCTTCTTGGATACTATGCACCTCAACCCAGGAAAACACCTAAGTTGAGGATGTCTATCATAGGGGTAGATAAAGAAAGTAGGTATGAATTAGGGGTGTAAATAGAAAATAACGTAGGGTTTTGTGTGGTAAGAAAAAGAAAACTTGAAAAATTGTGAAAAATTGAAAAGGAGAAAGAAAAACAAATTTTTGGAAATTAAAAAAAAAGAATAAAAGACTACACCTAATCTAAATAGGTAGAAATTAAAAGGGAGAAACAAAGGCAGATTAAAAGAAAAGTTAGAAAGGAGTGGACCCCAAGCAATAAGTAGCTCCAAGGAGGCAAGTCACTTAGAATTTCCTAAATATACCTTAACTAGCCCCAAGCCTATGCTACAAGCCTAACAAATTCCTAAAGTGATCCTAATCTAATTGTCCAAAAGTTATGGAAATAGTATATGGGAAAGCCTATGGCATTCTATGTACACTTACTGGAGTGAGAGTAAGCATCTCTAGATCGTCCTTGAAATAGTAGGACGAATCAAACTAAGTGATAGGGACTTCTTTGACTATGAGGGTGCATGGGTTGTAATGTCAAGTTGCATATCTGTTCGGGTAGTGTACATTGCTTAGTCCTAGTTGTATATCGCTAATATAATGCAAACAGTGGATTTCTGTGGGTCACACAGGTGTATCGAATCATTATGCACAGTCACATTTGAACAATGAAAAAGGAAGGGGGATAAAAATATTTTTTGTTGATTGATAAGTCAACTGCTAAATATGTCACAGACTCTCCATAGTTAAAGATCATATATTTGTGAGTATTGATATTTTGCCTGAGGACACACAAATATTCTAAGTTGAAGGTGTTAATGTGTCGGGATTTTATGGGATATTCAATGCTTAAAGAAAGGAATTTATGCTTGAACTTAGGTTATCTTGTTGGTTATGATGTTTTGGTAGCATGATTTCAGGGAAATTAGGTACGAAGTGGCATGAACTTAAAAGTGGAAGAAAAGTCTCAAAGAAGTAAAGTACTGGTCAAGCTATAGGTCGTTAAGCTACTATACAATACATATCCCATCTCGTAAGGATAACAATGATTAAATTTAAGTTGGTGGAGCTAAGTATCAAATTACCATGACTTGTAAGGAATAATTACGAGTCATATCATGCAACCGTAGTGAGGCCAGTGTGCTAACTCCTGAAGATTGAGGCTTCAATGATTACATGTGAACCTTGAGTCATAAGGATTGACTATAACTCATAGTGAGGAATTATAATGACAAAAAAGCTAAAACCTAAAGATAAAAGTTCACTAAAGTGCCTACGACTAGCATCATACGACTCGTAAGGAAACCCTACGAGTCGTAACCACCGCCGACTTAATTTTTTTATTTTATTTTAATTAGGATTTTCTTATTATTTTGAGATACAATAAATACCCTAGGGTTATTCCTTTATTATGTTACGCACTTATAATCTCTTTAATACTTTGCTATACTTGGATCATTGATATTGTGTTTTTTAGATTTTAGATTTGTATTTACTTGGAGATTTTTAATTTTATTCTTTAATTATTTTTTAATTAATTACATGACTTTTAGTTGATTATCTTGGATTGTTGCATAAGCATGAGCGGCTAAATTCCTTTACTAGGGTTGTGGGAACCCTGGCTGATTAACTACATAGGGGAAGTAGGAGATTCATCTATTCTAATGCAGCTGCATGTATTGCAATATTATTCATATTAATTTTACCCCAAGCTACTGTAGAAGCTAGGGAATATCCTGTATTCAAGAACATCCTCACAAGGGAGTTTGAGATTGGGAAAAGGAGGTTACAATAGTCATTCTACGCTATCAAACCTTATCTATTCTACTTGAGATTCAAAATGTAAGAGTTGTACTGAGTTTATCAACAAGGGGCAACAAGGAGACACCCTGAGACTCACAAGGTGAAGGGTGAGATTTATCAACACATTCACAAGACAGTTGATAATACTTAGCTTGCCAACTTTGCGCACAGAGAATAGATTAGTCAGATCAAGCATGAGAAACACATAGAGTTGTGAAGTCATAGGGAACATAGTCCTAGTGTTCGTCTTTTATTGTTCACAAACTCAAGCATTCTAGTTTCGTTACATATTATGATTGATTTTAAAATGCCCCCACTAACTTTTTCGCACTACTTGTGAATTTTGTCAAGTTTGAGAGACTATTTAGAGAATTTCCTGTGGGTTCAACCCCAGTCTAAGTTGGGTTACTATATTTGGCATGACTGCAACATACTTCTTTGGAGGTTTATTTTAGGCGACATATATCTCGCGTGGGACTGGTGTGTGGTTCAACAAAAGATTATGGCCTTTGAGATTAGTGGTGATGGTAAATTGAGGTACCAATGCAGATTAGCTGTTCCTAATATTGATAGGCTGCATGAGAAAATTTTTATTGAGGCTCATAACTCGAGATATACATTCCATTTGGGATCAATGAAATATATCATGACTTGAAGGAGATCTATTGGTGAAACAACATAAAGAGAGATGTGGCTATTTTTATGGCTATGTGTATGGTTTGTCCACAAGTGAAGGTTGAACACTTGAGACCTAGTGCTATGTCTCAAGAGATTAAGTTGCCTATGTAGAAGCGAGAAATTATCAACATAGATTTTGCTACAGGTCTTCCACGATCTATGAATTAATATGATTTAATTTGGGTCATTATGGATAGCATGACTAAGTTTGCTCACTTCTTACCTGTGAGGACTAACTACTCTGGAGATGATTATGCTAAGTTGTTTATTTAGGAGATTGTGAAGTTGCATTGACCACCGGTTTCCATTATTTAAAATAGAGGTACACATTTTTTGTCTTACTTTTGGCATTCGTTTAAGAGAGGTTTAGGAATTAAGGTGAACTACAACACCACTTTCCATCTTCAAATGGATGGACAAGCGTAAAGGACTATTTAGTCTTTAGAGAATATACTAATGGCTTATGTAATTAATTTTAGAGGTAGTTGGGTAGATCACTTACCTCTCATTGGGTTAGAGTATAATAATAATTATCATTCGAGTATTCAAATAGCTCCATTCGGGGCTTTCTATGCTAGGAGGTTTAGATCTCCTATAGGGTGGTTTGAGGTTGGTAAGACTAGGTTGTTCAGTCCTGACTTGGTTCACTAAGCCATGGATAAGTTGAAAGTTATTTGGGAAAGACTTAAGACGCCTCAAAGACGCCAAAATTCTTATGCAGATGTGAGGCAATTTAATTGGAGTTTAAAGTAAGTGATTGGGTGTTTCTAAAAGACGCTTCTATGAAATGGCTAATAAGGTTTTGGAAGAAGGGGAAGCTCTATTCCCATTATATTGGGTCATATTATATCTTAAGGAGAGTTGGGAATGTTGCCCATGATTTGTATTTTCCTATAACTTTTGGTTCCATCCATCTTGTATTTCATGTTTTGATATTAAAAAACTGTATGGGTGACCTTTCTTTGATAGTTCATATGACAGGTATTGGTATTTCAAATTCCTTGTCTTATGAGGAAGTTCCAGTAGAGATATTAGATAGGCAACTTTAGGGATTGAGGACAAAGGATATAGCTTCAGTGAAGATCCGTTGGAGAAACTAAAAGGTAGAAGAAGCTACTTGGGAAACTGAAGAAGATAGGAACGCCAAGTATCTTCTCTTGTTCCTCATGTTGAATAAAGGTTCTTAAGGTGTGATCTATGTTTCCCTCATATTATTTTTTGAGTTTATCATTTTATTCTAATGTATTATTGTTGTTCTTGTTCTAAAAGTGTCCTAGCTCATCATTCAGGGATGAATAATCCTAGGGGAGGGGGTAATGTAAGACCCTTAAAACTTCGATGATTTTATTTGTGACCTAATCGTGGTTGAAACATTAATTTTTTTAATTAAATTGTGTTTATGTAAGTTATAGAGTGTCTTAGAAGAGTTTTGAAATTATAAAAAAAGGGTTTGGGTTTATTTTTTAATTTTCAGGTAGTAAGCCTTCGCGATATTGTTGCGTCATGGAGGCTACCCTCCGTGATATTAGTATGGCACAATGGATAGTATTCTTGATATTGGTGTGCCACATCAAGGTCAAATTTTCATGCAGTTTGTTTCATTAACTTGAGGTGAGGGGATTTTGAGTCTTTCCATCCATGTATGACCTATAAACATAAAATATACTTATTTTCATCAGTATTTCAAAGACCAATTGCTCCCATTAACACTTAAGATCATTGAGGATTCATCATCCGTGTTCCAAAATCCAAAATGGTTTAAAATTCTTGTGTACTTAAGTCATGCATCTTTTCCCTAAATTGATTTTACATAAAATAATGAATTTAAATTGTTATATATGTGGTTTGATTGTTGAATTTTTTAATGGGATGGGGGATTTGGGATTGTTATTGAAAGAATTGAATTTCCATAGTTTTGAATTAATTGTTTATGCTATGCTATCATTAATTTGAACTATTTAAATTTATGGGTGTGGGAATTGGAATGAGGAACAGGGGTTTCGGAAAAACTTGATGGTTTAATGGTCTTAAATTGGTTTTAACATCAACCAATTTGTAAAATTTAATTTGATACATGGAAATATGAATAAATTTCTTCACTTGTGAAACCTTGCATTGCATAAAAGGTTAATGGAACAAAAATTGGCTTTTGAAAGGCCTTGGTGGCCATGGATTGATTTTGAATTGGATCTTTGGAGACCTATTGGATAATGTCTTAGAGTCCCAGTTGGATAAATGGGTTGGAGTTCTAATTGTTTATGGGTTTGAATTCCAATTTGATGAATATTTTGGAGACCTATTGGTCAATGGGTTAGAGTCCCAATTGGCTAAATGGGTTGGAGTCCTATTTGTTGATAGGTTAGAGTCCCAACTGTCCAGATTGTTTGGTTTGGCATAATGACATTGGCTTTCAAGATTGTTTATTTGGCATAACGATACTATTAGGTAAATGCCTTAATGGGTGGCTCCTTACTTAATGGTTGGCAATTTATGTAAATATTTTAATTTGTCTTAAAGGGGGTTTTGTAGCTCGCCATAGATGGTGGAGGTCCCGGGGGGACCAACAAGGGAAACCACATTTACTGGCTTGGGGGTCTATATGACAATGTGTTTGAGTCCCACTTGATATAAATATATATATATATATATATATATATATATATATATATATATATATATATATTGTAGTACATCTAGTTTCCCTAATGGCTTTAACTTTCCCTTATTTTTCTCTAGTTCATGTGGTTAACACTCACTGGGGCCCTTCCGTTAGATGGAGACGGACCCATATAGTCTGTGGGTGCCTTTGTGATGGTTGAAGAAACATAGTCTAAGTTAATATTTTAAATCTCATGATTAAGCCTTGTTCCCTATCCCAACATCTTATATATATATATATATATATATATATATATATATATGTATATATGTATGTATGTATGTGTGCATATGGTTTTGTATGATTTTGAAATGATTTAATCATGGCATTATTTTACCTCTTATCCCTGAGTTACATGCTAGCACTCATCCCGCTAAACCTCTTACACTGCTACACTATTTCATAATGTAGGGTCTGAAGACACTTATTTTACCCCTATGCAGCGTTAGGTAGATTAGCACGCCTATCAAGTTGATTTGAAGTGGTGAGCTTCCATTATTCGGAAGGCCCGCCATTTCATAGTTTGTTTTTCTTAGGATTTAGGCCATCTTTTGTGTCCCTTTTTGGCTATAATCGGGGGTATGTCCCGACCTATATGATGTTCAGTTTTGTTTGAGACCTTATGTGGACAACTGTGGAATGGGAATTGTTAAATTCTTAGACCCCCTACCTTGGTTCAGTTATTTATCATTTATTACTATTTAATTGGCTTCCACATGGTTATTATTATTATTTGGTGCTCATGAGGTTAGGCGATGGGATTGGTCTGCGGTCCATGGTGGGCTTGAGATACATATCATGGCTAGGAGCTTGTGAGGGTCGTGACAGCTAAAAACATCAAATAGAGACGTAGGACTGACCAAATCGCGAATAGCCTTAACCTTCACTGGATCTACCATAATCCCATCCTTAGACACCATATGTCCTAGGAATGTCACCGACTCAAGCTAGAACTCACACTTAGAGAATTTAGCAAAAAGCCTATGATTTTTCAAGGACTGAAGAACAATCCTCAAATCCTGCACATATTTCTCTCTACTCGTGAAATTAGGAAAATAAAATGAATTTCCCTCTAATACACCAGGATATCATTGATGAACAAAATCACAAAGGAATCCAATAAGTCTTGAACACATGGTTCATCAAATCCATTAAGCGAGTAGGGCATTGGTCTTCCCAAAAGACATCACCAAGAAATCATAATGGTTATAATGGGTCCTAAAGGTTGTCGTTGGTATATCCTCAACCCGAATCCTCAACTAATAGTAACTAGACATCAAATTAATCTTTGAGAACACTACTACTCCTTAAAGTTGGTCGAATAAATCAACAATGTGAGACATAGGACATCAATTCTTCATTGTCACCGTATTAGGCTACTTAGTCAATACACATACGCAAGGAACCATCCTCCTTCTTCATAAACAAGATAGGAGATCCCCAAGAAGACATTGTTGGTATAATAAAACCCTTACCCAAAAGGTCCTGAAGTTGAGAATTCAGCTCATTAAGCTCGACAGAAGCCATGCGGTAAGGTGCTATAGAAATTGGTAAGGTACCCAGCTCAAGGTTAATAACAAAATCAATATCATGCTCAGGACAAAGACGAGGTAGATCGGTAGCAAAAACATCAGAAAAATCATGAACAATAGAAGCAATGTCAAACGATGGACTGTCCATGCTAACATCAAGAACATAAGCGAGTAAGACTCACAACTCCTTGGAATAAGTCAAGTTTTCCATGATATAAGAAATATTACCAATCGATTTGCCGCTAATAGATCTCTGCCACAAAACTGGAGGTATGTTTAGCATGTCTAAGGTAATGATCTTTGAAAACCAATCCAAGACCGCATGATAGAAAGATAAGCAATCCATGCCCAAAATCTATCATGTCTAATATAATAAGATCAACCCACATATCAAACTATTAAACAGTCACAACACATCACCTATAAACCCGATCTAAATCACCCACTGGAGTAGATACACATAATGGCATAGATAAAGAATACCAAGATAACTCTAACCGCAGGGCATAATAAAAAGATACATAAGAATACATGGATCCCAAATCGAATAAAGCAAATGTCTACTGATGGCACATTAATATCGTACCTATGATAACATTATCCAAAAACTCAGCCTCAAGTATAGTACATCATACAACAAACCATGCTAGCCACATTATTGGGCTCCTAACCAATATTCTATCCTACCCGCTTGAGGACCTTCATGAGCACCATGGGGACCATGAAAATGACCATGCATACCACCTTTTGCTAGAAGATGTACTACTCTAAGAGGCAGAATACTCTGAGCTAAAAAAACATCAATTCTTGACTGGGAACTCTCTCAAGAAATGGCCAAAGGTCCTACAACCATAACATGCCCCTGGCGCTATACTAAAACTAAAAGATTTGGTTGACCCAAAATAACCACCAAAGTTAGAATAACCAGAAGATGAACCCCTCGGAGTATGATACTACCTTATCCAAGATAATCATTATACCTAGATTGTCCTCCATCAATGATCTAAAGAGTGGTATGAACAGGATTTCTAAACTGGCCTTGATGTTGATAAGCTAACGCAGAGAGTTCCTACCATGAGAATTGCTGCCTTTGAACCTTGAGACACTATGTCTCCCACTAAAACTAACCTGATATCACGATCTCTTATTGTTTCCCCTTAGGCTTCCTGATGAATATCCTTCATAACCTATGTATGATCAGCAACCTCGGCAAAATCTCTACCACCAAAAACTAAACTCTGCAAAGCCATGCAAAGAGAAAATCTCAATCTCCAAACAAAATACCTAACTCACTCACACTTAGTAACAAAAATTGATATAGTATGCTTAGCCAACTCATGAAACCCAGCCTCAAGTTCTACAACAGTCATAGATCCCTGCTCTAACCTTGAAAATAGATCTCTCAGAAGATCTGTAAGACTACAAGGCATATACTTCTCTAAGAAGACCTCAGAGAACTGAGTCCATGTCATCGGAGGAGATCCATCTGGCTTGTAATTAAGATGACCTATCCACCAATATCAATATGCTAAATCTAGCTTAAGTAGTTTAATACATATAGGGAGTCTACTATAGAGTTTATCCTCATAAGCGATCAAGAACTTAAAAATATCCTCTCCTGGTGCACCAAAAAACCTAGGCAATGTCAATCTCAAAAATCTACCCACCATCTTTTACTGCTCAACAAACATAGTATACTGCACAACTACTAGCTAAGCAATTACCAGCAGAGTAACTACTATTGCAGGAGGGACCTCAACTCTAGGAGCTACAACTACAAGTTGTGTCTCACCTTAGTACCACATTGATCCACAGATTGTGCACCACTAACCAATCCCAAGATCTAAACAATCTCTTTATGATTAATATAGAAGAAGAACCCCCGATAGAGCTTGGGCTAGCCCCTGTCCCACTTCTGGTTAGGGTGCAAGAACCTCTAACTCGAGAGAAGGAATAGAGCCTGTGAAGGCCCCCTATCCTGGTTCCTGGTTAGGGATAAATCTCTAGGTTGTCCTTGACCCATAGGTCATTTAAAAGTTATGATAAGATCCCTAGTAACGGACTCGGGGTCCTTATCTTGCGTAGTGGTAACATGTGTCCTAGCCATTTGCTAGAGATTGAAACCACGGAAATCTTTAGAAACAAAATCAGACACTTAGGATGAAATGATTAAAAGAAGTGGAGAACTCCTAAGAATGTCCTCTCTCCTCCCAAAAATAAAAAATAGATGCCATCGCTCTAATCTATAGGACTTTACTATACAGTTGTTCTTGTACAAACAATACTAGACACTAATTTGTGCCAGGTAAATAAAGACTTGCACTCTGTAATTGCAAGTAAAGACCTACAATAATAAATCAGGTAAATAATAGTAATAGTAGTACTAATACAGAAGATACATAAGATAAAGATAACTCCCATGACCCAGTAGTGTCGATAGAAGATCCTCTAACAAAAAAATATGAGTGTTTTAATAGTTAAATACAAATTAGTCTAGAATAATGAAAGACTAGACATCAGTAAAAGAAGGAAAAATAGAAACTCTAGCTTCGAAAGCTTACCCAACCTTTGAACTCAAATCAGCACGATTGCAGTGCCAACAGCTCCACTAGTACTCAGATCTACACTAAAAAAGTATAGAAGTGTAGTATGAGTACCAAATCCATGGGTACTCAGTAGGAACCATCGGTCGACTAAGTTAAATTATAATGTAAGTATAAAAAAGATGCAAGATAAATAAGCTAAGTCAAGGTAAAAGGGCAAACTTAGAATGATGATCCGTGCACTATAAATAAGTAAATGAATAATACAAAATGGTAACAACATAAATCAACGCATAACTATTACTAAAAAACTAGCCCCCATAAGCTAGTAGGTGTGGAAAGGTAAATAACCCAACGTGGGCCTCCATAAGCCCGTAGGGTGAAATCAAAGATAATAAGTAATCAGAATTAAACTAAATAACTTCATCTCAATCCATGATCAAGAATCTATTCATACCAAAAACCTCGGACTATCACGATAAACCTCGGACTATAATTAATTCAATAACCATAGTAAGAAACCCAACAATGTAAAACTTGAATTGAAACTCATATAGTCAAATGCTAGACATAAACCAGAACTCATATCATGAATAATGTCGAAATCAAACCGCTTTAATGATCATAAATCTCCAGATTTGAACAAAAATTAGCATCAACTCCCACGTACCAATCTAGCATAAGTATTATGTAACCAACATATCATGTAACCAACCTTTTTAATCTACTAAATACAATCTAAAGGATGGAATACAGCTATAAAGTTACAATGAACTAATAATAGCCTTGGCCTACGGTAGGCCGTAGGGACCTACTTCTAATCTTCAAAATTTATTCTAAGGAAAATTTTACCCAAACTAGGAAAAGGTATCTAATTTCTCTACTAGATATTATATAAGCCATATCCCAAGATATCAATTTTATTCTAAGAATAAGTAACTAAGTCAACCATGTCTAATTTATAGTTCCAAAATTGAATAAGAGATCCAAATTATTCTTATTATGCTTCCAATACCTTATTCCTAACCCATATCTAGCATATTATTATTAATATGCTACCTAGACGTTGAAAGAAGCTCGGTGAAAGATGCTAAATTAATGAATTTCACTTTCGAGAAGCTTCCGCAAGATACCACACTATCAAATGATAATCTACTCATCAATATAGAAACAATGGTATCCAGAATAATTTTTTATGCTTTGGTTACAAAATTACATAAAAATCTCATGTAGGGCCGCATATAAAATTGCACTTTCAAAATTGATGACACGACCCTCTATGCTAAATGAATATTTATCCTCAGCAATGGGTAAATTTCGAGCATAAATTATGCTAAAATAAGGCCATTAATATTCTAGGAATATTGGGAAATTATGTGAATTTAACAATGAGTTTATAGAAAACTTACCAAGAATTCAGAGAAGAAACGAATAATCCAAGCTTAAGAATGCCCCAAAATCTCCTATCAATGTTTCTCCCAAGTTTCCATACGTTTTAGGGTTTTTCACTCTTGAACTTGTGTAAGAAATGGTAGAAAATTGGACAAAGTTGAGTACTTGTTGACTCCCAGGTATCGCTAAAACAGGCATTGGGTTGCTTTAACGGTCAGCGCCAAAGTGCCCAGGTGCCGCTAAAGCGGTATCCGCGCTTACCAGGCATATAGCTGAAGTGATAAGACAACACTGAAACGGCTTGAACTTTAGCAGCCAACTTGCCGCTAAAATAGTTGTTCGGTATGGGCCAGGCCTCTAAAGCACCCAAAGGGTATCTTTAGTGAATGCACCAGCTGAGGGAGACTTTGAATTTTTGTAAGTCTCTACCAAGCCTCTGGGATATTTTTCATACATAAAAAAACTATGATACCCCATCAAATTTGATATACTGGACTCAATAGAGCAGTCAAAATTTCTATCTAATGTTGTTTTAACAAAAAGTGGGTCCCACACCTATGTGTCATTTTTCTTAATTTCCCACCAAAAGCCCAAAATGAGTCCAGAAGCCTTAGGACCCGAGCTAAAGGTCTATGTAGCCTAAAATCAATGTTCGAAAGCTGTTGGAACTATCAAAATTTCCATACGAGATTGTTTAACTGAATTATTTTCTTAATAGACTATTCATACCACCAAAAACTTTAGAGCATAGAATTGGCTCTAAAAATGAAATGAACTACTTGTTAATTAAATTGTTAGTTCTAACAAGTCATAAATGACTTGGTGAAGCTATAGGAAAGCTCTAAACAATAAAATTGAGCAGAAATGCAAAAAATGAACCAGAGGGTCATTATAATTTATCCTTTTATCCCCAAACTCCAATATTTGGCTGTCACAGTATCCTACTCATAGTTATATCTTATCATCCTTACCTAACATGCAATATATACCATACACTATCTCATGAAGATGAGTAGACCCAAGCCTACCTTAATGCCAAATCGAATTACCCGCCTTTGCTCAATGATCTAGAAATGTAGCCATGCTATCAAAATAGTCATCTAAATATCATTAGGAGTAAAATAAGACTCATATTGCGAAACAAAGGTTAAATCAAGAACGAGCCTCTGAGGCCCGCAAATATTCAAAGTTAAATCGATCACGAGGTCCTTCAAAGGATAAGAAATTGTGTGCTCAAAAGTTTAGCACAATTGGTCCTTAAATCGGGGCCCAAATAAGCCCCTAAGTTCCAGGGATTTAAAGACCTAATTTCTATGAATTTTGCATTGAAATGTGATGGGAATTGACGGGAAAAATAATGGAAAATGACCATGGAGTGTTTGGCTAACTTACCTTAGTCTCAATGGATGATTCCTCACTCTTTCCCTCTACTCAAACTACCAAAATAGTAAGAAAATGGTGGAGAAAATAAGGGGAAAATGGATGAAGAATTTCCCCAAGTTCCACTAAAGCTGCCACTTGTATACTTAAGCACTTACTGCTTAAGCGGCACTAGTCTGCTAAACCGATCAGTGGCAAAGATGCAAGCATCACTAAAGTGGTCTATTAGCCGCTAATGCGATGTCTGCTTAAGCGGTCCTTTATCGCTAAAGTGGAACTCAACCAAATAGCCAAGTATGCTAAAGTGGCTAAAGGTCTCTAATGCGACTGCCGTTAAAGTGACTCTTTGACAACTAAAGCGGTCAAACCAGTTATCGGGCACCAGAATTCGCTAAGTAAAAAATGGAATCCGATCAGGTACTCGGGTTTCATTAAGAACCCTATGCAAGAAAAAGAACTAAGCCACCATACCAAATTCAACATTCCAAACTCTATGAAACCATCAAAACTTTCATCTGATATTGTTTCGACTAAAGGTTGGTCCTACACCTATAGTTCCATTTTTTATATAATCTACTCAATAGTAAAAAAATGAGTCTAGAAGTCTCATGATCGAAACCAAGGGTTCACCTAGCCTAAAATCAATGTTTGGAGCTAATGAGACTATTAGAATTATCATTCGAGGTCATTTACTAGGATTTTTTTTATCCAAGACCAATTCCTTAAAAACGAAAGCTCCAAAAGAGGAAAATGAGCCTAAAACCCTGACAAACTGTTTGATAACTTAATCGATAATTCCAACATATCACAAATGACCTATAGTCATTGTGGAAGCCTCGAAATGCTTGAAATATTCATAATATAAGAAAATGACCTAGTAGGTTATTACAACATGTGAGATATGCTCCAACCATATAGAAATATTTTATCATGCTTTCAAACTTAAATACAATGCAAGGAGCCTGTAGAAATTCTATCAAAATTTTATATACAATAACTCAAAGCTGCAAGCAGAAATCAATTTTTGATGTATAATTCCAAACTAAGACATAGATCTTAATTGTAAAGTGATCTAAAACTTGCTTGAGCGGAATATATGTGACAAAAAAGTATTCCATATATTTTAAAACTAATTCTAGGGAGTTTGTCTAAACATGCATAAATTATGCAAGCAACATGGAGTCCAACGTCTAATCAACGATGGGGAAAAATCCTTTATACCTTGCCATTAGTATAGTATCTTTTTTTTTTAATAAGGATCCACCACGTTAACCCATTGGACTAAGGGTGTCAATCGTAAATGGTGAAATATCCTTATTTTGTGGTGACACATATACACTACAAAAAATGGATCAAATTATGAGGGTTTATTTTCAAGAATTATTTTAACCTCTATAAAATTATATAAAATACGGAGTTAAATATCTGCTGCTAAACCCCCGCTATCCATTGAAAAAGTACCTCTTAAATTTCCCTCTTT
The DNA here is from genome assembly GCF_002878395.1 of Capsicum annuum. Taxonomy (NCBI): domain Eukaryota; kingdom Viridiplantae; phylum Streptophyta; class Magnoliopsida; order Solanales; family Solanaceae; genus Capsicum; species Capsicum annuum. Next base: position 148,680,902 of record NC_061114.1, read on the forward strand.
CTTTTAATTGGCCAAACACTTCCCTCTTGTTGGTGCTGATTAAACCCCCAAATCGACCTCCTCTCTCTCATTTTTCCCCAAGACCCCCAAATCGATTGTTGGTGTTGGTGTTGGTATCTGCCGGTTTCTGCTTGTTGCTTTAAGTAATTCGCTCTCATTGCTACTCTTTGTCTTGTTTCTAATTTGAGCAAATGCTGAAAATTGGCGCCAATTGATTACGGGTTAGTTTATCTTAAAGATGACTTTAAAAGAAATTATATAGTTATCAACAGTCCACACTTGTAAATTTTTTGTGTGTAGCTAACTTGAGGAAGAAGAGAACAATGAGCTTCCAATTCCATTCTTTTACTCAAAAGGTGCTTTGTTTTTTGTTATGCATTTTGTTTGAGGGTGTTTTTTGTAGCTTAAAGGGCTTTCAACATACTGCTTTGTTGAACCTTTAAAGGATTGTGGTTTTATCAGATGCATTTCTTGATTTTCTGTATCCTTATTGAGTGTTTATAAAATTTAATTGCATAAGTTTTAGAATGTCTTCATTTTGATTTCCCTGTACAATGAAACATTGAGTATGCGGTTCTGCCAATATCTAGTATTGTCTTGCTTTGACTTAATTATTTTTTTTGGTTGATAAATTTTAAATCCCTATTTGATTTAATCTCGTATTTTTTAGCAGATTGCCTTACCTTGATTTCTGAAGCATTGCCTGATTATTTTCCCCATCGTGTAGCAGAGGCCTATTATTATAAGAAACAACATCCATTCTTCAATGGGTAATCTTTGGCCTCATCCTTGAATAAGTCATTTGTATGTTCTTTGGGATTGCCCATCTTTGGTCCAGACGAGTGTTCATTCTCTTGTAGTTGTTTAGAATATTCAAAATACATATGCAGCACCACAGAATCCTGCTATTCTCCCTTAACTGATCACGATATTCTATTCCTTAATTTTCTAAATTAATAGGGCTACTTCTTATCTAGGAACCGCTTGAGGAAGTAGAGGGAGCTGAATTCCTGCAGATATATCGAAGTCGAGAAGTTGGTCAATCATATATAACCTCAGTCGGAACGACATTGATTGCCATTGCACACGCATTGTGGTTAATGATAAAGATCAGACCCCAAGTGGTATCAGACAAACCTCTCATATTAACTTTCACTTCCCTCCCCCTTAAAACTGAAATCACCGCTCTTCAAATACTTTTATTCTTATATCATGGTCTTCTGATTTATCTTTATTTGGTACCTTGTCTCAGATTCTGTGCAATTGTCCAGGAACATGCATTCCGCTATGTGTAATTGCCTTCCTTTTAAGGTTTTTTAATTAGAGGGTTAACTTTTGTTCCTGTAACTTATTTGTATAGTGAAGTTGGTGGTCGATTACTGATTGCATGCCGAATATCTGTTAACATCCCGATTTAGAAAATAGTCGATCACACTACCTTGGTCTTAAGTCACTTCTGTTCCTGTATTTTCAACTATGTTGCTTGGACTCTTCAAAAATGCTGACAGATGCATTTCGGATCTTCCAAAGTAGTTCACTTCGGAGTGTTTGACATGGGTGATGCCACATTTTTGGAGAATTAGAGCGACATGGATTTCCAATTATAGGACAACAACTTGAACCATTTCTATTTGACTTGTCGATCCATAATTATTTTCCCTGACGTATCATGGTATAATGTTGTCGAGAACTCTTATCCTCTGAAATTCCTCGGGATTATTTGGTTTCGTGGCCTCCCCAAGCTTGTTGGCACCATCTCTGTTGGAAAAAATGAAAAAAACGTAACAACAAGTGGAAAAAAACAGTTAATGAATCAAAAGAGAGCACTCGACTACTCACTTAGTCATATACTGCTATCGAACTTGCAAACTCTTTTAAATTTCTTACAATCTTTCAAGATAACATTTGAGGTGCTAATTGAAAGTTCGATTGCTTCAGGTTTTGGGAATTAGGTGGTCATCGATTTTCTATGTCGAGAGCATTGCAAGAGTCAGGAAGCTGTCTTTAAGCGGTTTGCTTCTTTACAAGCTACACATGGCAGATCAGTTATTCGTGCAGTGGCCACACCTAAAAGAGAAGTATCCTCATTATGTTGGTCGTCTTATGTAATCTATCAGTTTCTGATCTATCGTAGCAAGGTAGTACTCAAGCTCAGTTGATTCCGTTTGAGGAATTTTACGAATGGATCATCTATCGGCTATCTTCTTGAGGCAATGGGAAAGAAATTAGTGATCATTTCGAAAAGATTGACAACCTTCTTGTTGTTTTTGGATCATATGACTAGCTTGTTAATGCTAGTTAAGATTCCAAGAAAATTAACAGATATAACTGCATTTACGTTACATTTTTTCGAAAATTTATACAAGAGTAAGCCTTTTGACATATTTAAATATGAAATTTTAGACTCCGCGATCATAACTAGTTGTTGTTGGATTACACATTGTAGGCTATCAGCCTAATGGTAAAGTTGTCTCCATGTGACTTGTAATCACAGGTTCGAGCCGTGAAATCCACCTTTGGTACTTGTATCAGGTAAGCTGCTTGTGTCACACACCTTGCATCTATCGTTAAAGCTGTCTTCATGTGACTTGTAATCACGAGTTCGAGCTATGGAATCCACCTTTGATACTTGTGTAAGGTAAGCTTCTTATGTCACACACCTCGGGATGCGGATCTTTCACCGACGTGGAATCATCCATCGATACTTGTATGCTGCGTCAGGGTAAATTTTTTTTGCCTGTGTTCTCTCTCCAACAAGGTCTCTTATTCTTCTGATTAGTTGTTTTATTTTGTTGAAGCTCGTTAATGATTTAAATCCCAACTTTTTCCTTTGCATATTCCAGAGAGCTTGCGATTCAAATTGCTGAGCAGTTTGAAGCTTTAGGATCCGGTATTGGAGTAAAATGTGCAGTGGTGAGCTTGACTAAGACTTGCACATGCATGAACAATTCATGTCCCCTTCAAATGTAATTTATAGGCTTGATAACCACTTGCCAGACAATGGGATTTGTAGTGGCATGTCTGTAGGACAGGATAAAGCGTTTCAAGATTGAAATAGTGTGCTATATGATGGCTGACATTGGCATTGCATTCAGCTAGACATATTTTTGAGTAAATGATCGCTGGTAATTGTTTTGCAGCTTGTTGGAGGGATAGATCAAGTACAATGGAGCATTGCCCTTGGGAAACGGCCTCACATTGTTGTAAGTAATGATATATCTACTACCACATTCTTATGTCTCCTGCTAAGGTGAAGCAAGTAGTATTGGAGCTACAGATGGTAAAATCTCTTTGCCAGAAGATAAACTAAAAGTTGTACAATATGAGGCAGAGTTGGTGATGTAATATTCTTATGACAGTGAATGTTTAAGGGACTTGCCGAGGACCACCTGCTTTATTTTAGCTCTGATGATATTGCTCGAGTATCTGTCTCCTATGTTACTTGGACTCTTCAAAAATGTCAAGGGATGCATGTCGGATCCTCCAAAAATAGTGTATTTTTGAGGGATCCGATACAGGTGCAACAACATTTTGGGAGAGTCCGAGCAACTTAGTCTGTCTAATATGCATATCGCATCACTGTAGCCTCATGCTCTTATTTGGAGCATGCAATTGGCTTCATAAGTTTATGATCTCTCCTTTCAAAAATATTCGGGGGTCATGTGGATTTCTTTAGATACATTAAAAATTCAAGGCTAGATGTCAAATAGCTACTTAGTTACCTCATCCTGCTTTGTCTAAAAATTCCTTCTCTTCTCAGTTTTTTGTTAAATTTGTTGTCAGTATCTTGTGAGTTGTGAGAAGAGCTCCTAATCCTGCTATCGAGGCCTTTACTGGATGTCAGTTACCTTTTCTTCTTAGATTATCTGATAAGGAATGTGCTTATGTTTCTCTGGTGGACTATTAGATTCTGATGAGATTGGTGCAAACTCAACTTATTCTTTTCAATCATAGAGGTGGCTTTATCTTAGCCACTCAAACTTCTGTGTTGTTTGCAAGTAGGATAGTTTCTCTGGTATACTATTAGGAGGAGAAGAAATCAGAGGTGTTTTTTAAACAAAACGGAGCATATTAACAAGTTGAAGCACAATAGCCTTCTCTGTTAGCTCTTTGGTTCAAGTTAAATAATGTAGATGATATTGATAGTTTACTAGATTTCTTCACCCAGCGCACATATTTGTGCAGCCAGAGGCTGTGCTTTTGTAAGGTTCCTGATGTGTCGTTCTGCCATCATCTTAATGCAACTTACCAATACAATTCTTACTTACCTACCAGCGAGAACCATTCAATGTATTCAGTCAATTCAATGGTTAGTTTAACTTCTAATATGCAGACCTCTATTGTGTTGCCTGGTCAGTATAACTATTTTAGGCTGGCATGCGGATGAATTTTTTAGACCAAATTTGCTAAATCTGTTGTAGGTAACATGTTATCTTAAGCCATAAGCTTAATCTTTGACATTCTTTGATTTGAGTCTTATTTGCATGATGATGTAGGTTGCAACACCTGGTCGCCTATTGGATCATCTTTCCAATACAAAGGGATTTTCTCTTCGTACGATAAAGTACTTGGTAAGGCATCCATTGAGTCTTATGCTCACAAATGCTCCAGAGATGTCTCTTTTATCTGTTTGTGCGCTTTTTTTGGGATGAAAATCCAAGAGTGTGGTTGTTGATTCATTGCATTTGATTAAAGGATATGTTAGTAGAAGTGATATGTGCTGCATGTTCAAGGCTAGGTCTTTTATGTTTGGCAAGTGACATAAAATAAATGTTTTGGATGAATATCCATTGTTATTTTCTGGCTCAGTTGGAATATAAAATAAGTTAAAAGAGATTCATTCATAAGCTGGACTTTCCGATGAATATAGCCAATGACTATGACCTAGAAATTTTTATAAAAATTGAAGATGAATTTGGAACTTATTCTAGTAAAGAGTAGATATTGATAGTAGGTCAATTTTGACAACTCTATGTCTTGTTCTGTCATCTGTTGGTGTACAAATAGTGCCCATCTCCTGCTCAAGTCCATTATTTATAACAAGGACTGAAAGTTTATTGAGATTCTTATACTTTGCATTTTTATGTAGCTAAGTGATGCGGCAAGTGGACCCATTTCGCTCATGGATGCAAGGAGATCACGTGATGATAATGATCGTAATGACATTCTTTGATTTTGTTGCATTTGTCTTGGATATTCAATTATGATGATGTAATTGTGTGCTTGGAATGAATCGTAGAATATTGAAAGTTTTGTGTTTAAATTTAATTTTGTAGTTTGAAGATACTAGTTAATGTTGAAAATTTGGAGTTTGAAGATGTTAATGTTGAAAATTTGGAGTTTTGTAGTTTGAAGATACTAGTTTGGAACAGTTACAGCTCACCGAGGACATGACCCTAGATAGGAAGGTCTGGAGGACGCGAATTACGGCAGAGGATTAGGGCCAGTTCGGGTCGCTAGTGTAGGGAATTACTTGGTGGGGGTTTTATTCTTGTCATGATTCCGTGTTCCGTGTTCCATGTTGTATTACGAATCTGTGTGCTTTCCCCTGCTTTCCTCTGCTTTATATTACTTATGGGTGCCGTATTTATGTTATGTAATCTGCTTCTGTGCTGCACTATGTGTTTGTGTGGTATCTCGTGCCTTGAGCCGGGGGTCTTATCGGAAACAGCCTTTCTACTTCATTAGAGGTAGAGGTATGGACTGCGTACATCTTTACCCCCCCAGACCCCACTAGGTGGGAATACACTGGGTTTGTTGTTGTTGTTGTTGTAATGTTCAATGTATTTTTCATATGCTTGTCTATTACAATGTTTAATTACTCAGTTGTATTAATGATATATGAATTGGATAAATATTGGATTGTAGATTATGCCTAAAGGAACAATTAAATTTGAGCTAAAATTAGAATTTATAATTAGTTATTGAAAATTGATGGGCCTTATGTGGGAATACACTGGGTTTGTTGTTGTTGTTGATTGTCCTACTAAATTTTTTTAAAAAATAAAACAATTGCAGAGGTTTTAATCCCCGCAAGTTTTAAATAAAAATTTATTTAAAAAAAAATTAAATTTAGAATAGCGACCCCCGCAAATTAATTACGGGGGTCCACAAATTAATTGTGGGGGTCGGAAAAAAATCGCCGCAAATCGTTTGTGACGGCTCGTATTTCGGGGATTTTGAAAACCGCCGTAATAACATTTTGCGGGGTTTAAAACCATCGCAAATCGTAAAATCCCGCAATTTGAACCATTTTTTTGTAGTGATAGTTCTGGGACAATGATTATCTGAAATCTATCTCGGCTAGATTCCAAATATTACCTCCAAAATAATATTACTATTTGCTCATAACAACTGAATTATCTATCTGAAAATAACTCATGACACTAGTAAACAATTACAATGTACTGATGTTCTGAATTACATGAACTAGTCATGCTAAATTTACTAAATTCTGGGATCATGTTTTCAAAATATACCAATTTATGATATATCAAGTTGAAATTTATCAAATCATGCTAAATCCTTGGTCAAATAATTGTACAAGAAAATACATCTAAAAATTCATGCATAATCATTAAATAAAGACTACTAATACTAATCATCAAATATCTTAATGAAACAGATTTCAAGGAAATTTGCATAATTAAGTGTAACACTCTAAATCATGATATCATAAAATTATAATTGAAAATCTAAAATTTTAGAACCGTGGTTGAAAGGATACCCTCATTGAAATCCCACATACCTGTTTGAACTAAGGACTTGAATTTGAAAGCTTAAACTTGAACCCAAGATTCTTGCTTGAAATAGACTTGTCTGACTTCTTTCTAACTTAGGTGAATTTTATGTATAGGTATTAGGAATAATGGGAATGATTCACCAAACATCTTAAAATACACTGAAATGATTTAGTATGGGCATAGGGAATATGGAAACTATTGATTTTCCCTTAAAAACCTATTTTGATGTTTTCTATCATAGTGGTGCAAGAGTCACTCCATGACTCATTGGTCACTCAACAAGTTGTTGTTTGATCTTTAGTTCCAGGGACCACGTTGAACTTTTCTTAAGACTTGAATTTCTACGAGTTTTAGTACAAGCCATGAACTAATTTTGTATTGTGGCTCGTGGTTTGAGGAAAAATAAATCTTGAAGATAGGTTCCGACGATTTAACAATGACTCATTGTTCACCCCACGGGTTATACTCTGACTCGTGAGAATCTAGGACTTTATTATTTTTGGGCATCGATTCCGTGAGTCACCTCACAACCTATTAACCGATACCATGAGTTGTAGTCTGACCTGTGGTTCACTGTAATTGAGATTTTTGGTCTTGTTTTCTGCACTATGTCTGAATCAAAGCAAGAGAAAGATCTGGGGTGATGGACCTATGGGCAGATCTAGAGGGTTGCACATAGACAAGGCAGTCCCCATATGTCTTTACTAGCTATATAGGGTGTACAACAACAACAACAACAAACCCAATATATTCCCACTTAGTGGGGTCTGGGGGAGGTAAGATGTACGCAGTCCATACCTCTACCTCTGATGAAGTAGAAAGGCCGTTTCCGAAAGACCCCCGGCTCAAGTCACGAGATATCACACAAACACATAGTACAGCACAGCAGCAGATGACATAACATAGATACGGCACCCATAGGGAATATAAAACAGAGTAAAGCAGGAATGCAGGGATAATAAAGCAGAGGAAAGCACACAGATTCGTAATAAACATGGAACACGGAACACGAAACACTGAATACAGAATCATAACAGGAATACACCCCCACCAATTAATTCCCTACACTAGCGACCCGAACTGGCCCTAATCCTCTGCCGTAATTCGCATCTTCCAGCCCTTCCTATCTAGGGTCATGTCCTCGGTGAGCTGTAACTGTTCCATGTCCCGCCTAATCACCTCACCCCAGTACTTCTTCGGTCTACCTCTACCCCGTCTAAAACCATCCAACGCTAGCCTCTCACACCTACGGACCGGGGCATCCATGCCCCTCCTCTTCACGTGTCCGAACCATCTCAATCGTGCTTCCCGCATCTTACACTCCACTGAAGTCACACCAACCTTCTCCCGGATAGTCTCATTCCGAACTCTATCCCCTCGGGTCAGTCCACACATCCAGCGCAACATCCGCATTTCTGCCACCTTCATTTTTTGGATGTGGGAGTTCTTAACTGGCCAACACTCCGCTCCATACAGCAAGGCCGGACGGACTACCACCCTATAGAATTTGCCTTTAAGCTTGGGCGGCACCTTCTTATCACACAGCACCCCCGATGTAAGTTTCCACTTCATCCATCCCGCCCCAATACGGTGCGAGACATCCTCGTCAATCTCACCGTTACTCTGGATCACGGACCCGAGATACTTGAACTTATCCCTCTTCCCTACCTCCTGTGCTTCTAGCCTCACTACTACCTCATTCTCCCGCCTCACTTCATTAAACTTATAAGTAGGATAAACATGGATCATATGATCATCTTCATTTCTTCCATTACATTGTCTGACATGCATCATACTCATCATATCTATATGGCTAATTATTTTGGTTTTGGAAGTGGATTTTACGATTCTAGCAATGATTTATTTTGTTGTACTATATCATATTTGCTACATGAACTTATATGCCTGGTTGATTAGTTTTTGTGGTAAGGACTTGGGATTAAGAGGTGTGTATATTTACTGTTAGATGAGGGTGGTATTTACTATGTTCAGGTTTGGTTGTTCTAGATGATTTGTTTGATTGGCTTTGACAATTACATTGAAAAAAGGTTGGTCTATGACACTTCTGGGTACACCTTATTATACTTATGGTTTCCTTTCCTCCACCTTCCGTGCACCTTCTGAGCTGGTGAACCATAAGACGTTGATCTAGGCAATGTTGATTACTCCTAGAGATTCTGAGCTAGCAGTAGTTGGTCCTTGGCTCTATCAAATTCTTTTTTATTTTAGTCTTATACTATGTTTTGCTCATTTTGGATGTTGAATCATTTATTGGATTTCTTATTCATAGAGGCCTGTACTGTGATTTTCAGACTTAGGATATCGTGAGACTTGCCGTATTTCCTTTATTATATCAGTTGAGATTGTATTTTGGGGTTTTGTTATTATTTAATTCTTATGCTTTTATTTTATTTTGGGTTATTGTGTTTGGACTGGATTTAGGTTTATCCAAAAAATATTGAAAATTGAAATTTATTAAATGCCAAAATAAAATAGAAAGAGAGAAGAAGTGCATAGTCGACTACTATTTTGAGATAAAAATAATAAATACAGACATTCTAATGTTTATCAATGAAAAAGCTCTAATATTCAAAGTTGAGCCATGGGGGGACGATGTGGTTAATCTGTTTGGGGAAAAGATTGACGAGACCATATCGCTAAGATTTTTATTCGTGCATTATAAGTTCAAAGGGCATGTAGGAGAGAGTACAGAGGAGGTTCGGAGACGGGGGCTTACGGAGGGGAGTGATTAAAAATAAAAAGAAGAATAAAATATAAGAAGGCTGAAAATAAGAATGTTAACACATTGGTGACTGGTTAGTGCCTGTAAATGATAGTCATCACTTAATTATAGGTTTTACATTCGTCAAGAAAAAACGAACTAGAGATATTAGATAGTACTTCTAAATTAAGATATTTTATTTCCAAGTATTATTCACAAAGGCAGCTACGCATCTATAACAACATATTCCTTTTGTTCCAATTAATTGTTCTCAAAAATAAATGTAAAAAAAAACAAATAGTAAAAGGGCAAAAAGACAACTTTTTACAGTCGTTGATTTTCTGAAAGAATTTGTGAATCACTGATAAAAACGATAATCCTTGGCTTGTTTGACAAGTGTCCACATCCCTCCTATGGGAGATAAAACAGTCAGCAATATCCCAATTATGATGCAGAACTGAAATTTATTTGGAAAGAAAAAACAAAGTAAGTAAATGAAATTAGATAAGAATTACTAAAAACTTAAATGTATCAAACAAAATCAAATTGTACGCACCCAATTCATCCACCAAGAGAAACCAAACCTTTTCGGCTTTACAATGATAAGCCAAATGATGCAAGGAAGCTGTAGAGGGGGAAAAGAATAAAGGGCGAGGTCAATCAATACTAGTTGATAGTATAATATTAAACAAAGTTACTAAATCCTTCTGTAATTAACTTACGTAATACGATGTTGGCGCCAGAGCAAATCCACCAAAGAATCCCATTAGCCCACCAAAGAATGGTATGGACATTCCCACGAACAACGTCAGTGCTACAATGAAAAAGGTGATGAAGTAAAAATTGATGACTCGTTCTCCATCTATCAAAGTAATTAAAATTAAATGGACGTAAAGAAGAAGTTAAGACGAGAAAAATAAAAAAATAATGAAAAAACCCAACCACTTACCTACATATATTGTACGCACTGTGAAGCGAAGAAAAGTGGAAGGTTTAAGTTTGACAGTTTTCACTGCATATGTCTCTATCATGTCAAACATTGCCATTGCAAAAACCTACAAACAAGTTAACAACAACAATTGGTAACTTCAGGAATTGGTAATACCGTGAACAAAATGAATTGAAGTTAGAAGGTATGTAGGTACCTGATAACTTCCAATGACATGAACGACAACAAACATGTTAGCAGCAGCAACAAGCCACATCGGTTTTTCCAGCGAAAGCAGGATGTTATCCTCGACGTGATTACCAAAGGCCCAATAACCAATGAAAGCCACCGGGAGGTAACAAACAGCGACAATGAGATAAGCTACCCATACACCTTTCCACATAGGACCTGTAGAAGGTTTTTCTGGTGTTGAAGGAATAGTGGCTTGAATCTCAAGAACTACATTATGGCCAGCATAGGCAAAAGCCACTTCTCCAAGAGCACTCAAGAACATGAACACATTGTCACTTGTCTTTTCACCCCTAAGTTCATAGCTCACTACCCTACCTTCAATCCCTCTCCCTACAGATGCTGCCCAAGCGACAGTCGAATATGTCAATGACATGACGGCAGCAGCCAAGGACACAAATGATATAGAGTTAAAATTGGGTAAGTGAGAAAGAACAAAGTGAACAGACGAGAAGATGATGATGAAATAGGTGAGTTTTATTGGTTGACAATCAGGGCAAACTGTTTCATGGAATTTCTTCAATGACTTGCCACCTGTAACCATGTATATTATGCAAGAACACACGTACACTACTATTTGTTGGGGTACAACTATCCAAAGACCAAGTTTTTCACCAAATGCATGTTGACCTAGCTCATGGTACCTATCAAATCTCTTGCCTGGTACCATTTCATGCAGCTCTACCATTTGCCATATTGTATAAAATGTTATAGCCCACGACATCAACATTACTACTATCCCAGCCCCCCTGCAACATTAATCATTTGAGTTCCTTCAAAAACATGCATGCATGTTTTCCAAAAATATATAATACATAATCCAATTTTTAGGAGTTTCACATTCATATATATATGTGTGTTCAATTGAATTGATCCCTCAAACTATACATCCATCAATATCTGCACATGCATAGATTTTAGTAGTAGTTTCTTTTTTTTCTTTCTTGCTCTCTCTCTCTATATATAAATGGGTTCAATTGAATTAATCCCTCGAACTGTACATCCACAAATATCTGCATGCAAGGATTTTAGTAGAGGTTTCTTTTTTTTTTCTTTCTATGTTCTCTATAATATAATCGTGTGCATGTAAATAGATTTGAGCCATTGAAAAGACCGACACCTGATTAAATTTTAGTGGTATCACAACTATCTAAAATTTTGTAATATTATAGACGAACATAATATGAATTTGTAAAAGATAATATTCTCTTTTTTCATTATGTATTTAGTTTTATTGGATTTGAAGTTGAAGTAAGATTACAGCGATATATTTTGAATCTTGTATTCATTAATTAAAGGACCCTAGCATGCAAAAAACATTCTTATATTTAAAAAAAAATTAAAAGATGATATTATCATTGCGAAATTCTAAAAAAATATAAATATAAGATATATAAACTGATAGCGGTAATGCACAAGTTAAAATAGTTATTGTCAAAAGAATTAATAGAAACAAAAAAAAAAAAAAGAAATAAATAGCCAAACCCCTTGAAAAAAAATAATATGTAATCTATCTTTTTCAATTTATGTGATTTTTTTTTTCGTTTTAGCAAATATTAAAAAAAAAATCCTTTTGATAATTACTAATAATTTAACTTTAAAAAATCCAAATTTTCCGTAATCAGATAATTTACAAGAACAAAAATATTTATAGCTTATCTTATGAGATTAATTTTTTAAAAAAAATAAAGAAAAATCATCCCTAAGTTGGGTGTCCAATCAAAAATCCACAGCCGTAGATAAAAAACATACCATCCCATCTCGGACATAGCATACGGGAGACTAAGGATACCAGCGCCAACCATGGCAGTGACATTATGAAAAGTAGAATACCACCATTTCGCATTTCGATCGGATGTGATGGGAAGCCATGCATCTATTGCTTTCTGCTCCTCCGTTCTATCATCAATTTCTTTTTCATTAACGTGAGTCATCGCTTTTATTTCTTACTTATCAAATAGATGTTTTTGTTTTCGTTTTCAACTGTGTTTTCGTGAAGTGTTTTATGATAAAGAAAGATTTCTTTTTTCTGTTTTAGTTTGTGGAGGGAACCGAAAGTGTAAAAAAGAAGTAGAAGTTACAGATTAATAGGGAACAAAAAAGGACTCAACGGTGAATGTAGAGTCCTCAATATTAACCCTACAAAGAAGCGCATGCAATTCCCTCACTGTATGTACTTCTATAAACTTTTTCTTATATATACGTCAAAGATCCGAAAATGGCGACAAATTATACAGGCTATCGATAGTTCCGCATGTCTAGAAAATTGTTATGTCCAGAAATTGTGTAATTACCACAAGAATGTATTACGACAAAAAATAGGCCAAAACATTCCCTAATAATATTGGTTTTCAAAATTTGGCGGACAAAATATTTTGCAAAGTAAACCAAATTCATTATACCTCTTATAAAATAAGAAAGAATAAAGAAGAAGAGTAGAGATAATAGAGAGATTCTTATTTCTTCTCTTGAGGGATGAGAGATCATAATATTGTAAATACAATGAACAAAACCCCTCTATTTATAGGGGAAATTTACTTTTGAGTAAAAGACGGATGCTTCAAATCCTAATAGATATCAAAGTAGATCTTGATAGATCTTGATAGACATTCACTATAATGTAAATACATTTATAACACTCTCCCTTGAATGTCTAATTGGTAGATAATGTGCCTCGTTAAAACCTTACTAGAAAAAATTCAGTAGGAAAAAAAATCTAGTGAAGGAAAAAGAGTACATATCTCTAATAATACGCATTTTGACTGCCTCACTGAAAACCTTACAAGGAAAATCCAGTGGGACAAAACCTCGTAAAGGAAAAAGAGTACAACGCGTATTAACTCCCCTAATGAGAACATCCTTGACCTTTGCATCTCGATCTTGTGTAGCATCTTCTTGAAAGTTGCAATTGGAGAAGATTTGGTGAATAACTCAGTCACATTGTCAGTTGAATGAATCTGTTGCACGTTAATATCATCATTCTTTTGTAGCTCATGTATGTAGAAAAGCTTTGGCAAAATGTGCTTCGTTCTATCTCCATTTATGAATTCTTCCTTAAGATGTGCTATGTATGCTAAATTATCTCTGTATAAAATTGTGGGTAGATTGTGATATTTCACTCCATATTTTTCTCGAATGTGATGTATCATGACCTCAATCATACATATTCTTGCTTGCTTCATGAATAGCTATTATCTCAGCATGATTCGATGAAGTGACTACGATAGACTTCTTTATATATCTCCAAGATATGGCAGTACCACCACATATGAACACATAGCCTATTTGAGACCGAGCTTTATGCGGGTCAGATAAGTACCCAACATCAGCATGACCAATAAGATCGGGACTGCAATCTTTAGAATAAAATAAACTCATATGTTTTATCCCATTTTGATGTCTCATTGTAGGAGCAGAAATATACCTTGCTAACAAATTGACTGAAAAGGCTATAGGCCTTATAGTATTTGCAAGGTACATGAGTGCATCAATTGCACTAAAATATGGTACTTGATAACCAATCCAATTCAATATATTTTAAATTTCAACAAATAATCTATTGTTTTGAAAACTCTTCAAGAGTTCCAATGATGTTTAAGCAATAAGCTTATATAATATAAGGATTATAAATAAGTTTCCCAGAAACTTTTATATGCTTCAAGCAGTTTGAATCCTTAAAAATTTTCACATAAGTTTTTTTAAGTGACAATATTCAACATTTCACGAGTCACATCTTCAAGTATTTGGACTGCAAATCAAATAAGTTTTACGCTTACCAAAATGCATCCTTTCATGTCACTTGATAAATGTTTCTACGTAGAATTCAAATCCTCGTAAATTTTTACAATATTGCGTCAATATTGTGTCAAAGATATTGATGATATATCATTTTGTATCAGTTCACAATGCGATGTAACATTTTGAGATCTCATCACTTCATTATTTTCAGGTACATGAACCTCTCATAAGGTTTCATGAAGTGGTATGTCGTAGGCTCTTCAAGAGCTCATTGCCTTCATATTATGATTATTTGCTCCTTATTGTTCAAGGACTATTTTATTTGGAACCGACCAGTCTACCCATGCTTCACACATGCATAGACTTTGTCCTTTAGGAACACAAAATAAGAGCACTTGCGCTTAATATGAGATGCTTTCAGCATTTGACTTGAATTATCTTTTGGATGAGGATATGGTGATAATTCATAACATATGTTATAGCGCTTATAATCTCCCCCTTATGTTAGAAAAACTAACATACATCCATCGTTGTGCATTATGGTATATTCATTAATCGTATACCGCACATCAAAATTATTAGATGGAATAATTGGTTCCTGAGCTTGAAACAATTGAGAGGAAAGAAATAATCATAATTTATTGGTCTAATGCATACAAATACTATTGCAATATATCATATTTCAGACCAATACATTAAGTTTTGTTCTCATTAACAATGGTTTAGATATTTATCAAAGACATTCAATACTAAACCATCATCATCAAGATGAATTATCTTGATTACACAATCTAAAAATTATGCTCAATTCATGTTGAACAAGTAACTTTATGAATGTCAAACGTAGGTGGATCATGAATACACATGTGATCATCTTATTGATGCATCTTTTCAACATATCACATGATAGGTGAAAGGGCCCTTATTCACCTTTTATTCTTTTTATATTTGAAGGGATCCAATCCCAATATTAGTTGGTCCAACCAACTTATTATGAGAACAAACGACATAAACAATTCTCGAAGAATCTTCTAGTTCTTCAATACATGTCTAATATTCAATATGCACATCTTCGAGATGTCACAATCGTTCATATCAACTTATGAAATTTTAATCTAGTAAACTCCAAGTTTACCATGATATGTGTTTTTGCTTTAGTAAATATCAGATTTACTATTATATGAATAAATTTTAGATTTACTACTTTAGAAGTAGATTTCAAAATAACTTTTCTCAGTTATTCTTCCTCATTCGGAGGTGAGTTGTGACACCATCACAATCAATTCTAAATTATTCTTCCTCATTCGAAAGTGAGTTGTGATACCATCACAATCAATTCTCAGTTATTTTTCCTCATTCGGAAGTGAGTTGTCATACCATCACAATCAAGTACACGTTTATATTAATAAGCTTCACTAAAATTATCACATTCACCCTAGAGAATGGATCTATGCTTATAATAATCAAAATTCTCATTCCCTAAGAGTAGAATATAATCGTGTCTTAAGCCTATCAAATTTTGATAGCTTATAACCTCTGTCATGATATTGCTACTTCAGGAGAAAATTGAGGTATACATATGATCTAGAGAATTTTTCTCTAACATATCTTATGATCATAATACGCGTGCAAAAATATCATCATTTTTTATGATCATTATCATATTGTCCCTCCACGCGTATATTCGTGCATTCAATCACTTGTCTTCTTTCAGACATATTATGCACTACTATCATTTCAGACTTATCATATATTGATACCATATTCACTTCATGAAATGGAGCATATTCAATGGGTCGAATTTTATGACTCTTCATTAAACACCCATTATTTTGCCTTAGCCATCATAATATAATATGGTGCATTGATAGTCAAACTCAACGTCTTACCCATATAAAGGCGTCTTAGGCATAAATTAAGGGAACTTAAACCCAATATATTATCATCCCTTTTGATAATATTGTTCTTGAGGAATAAATTTAAAACATAAATGGTTCCAAACCAATTATTTTTCCTCAAATACAACAATAATTATATTATTAGTAGCAAAAGAAAGATAACATAAGAAATTACTAACCTTGAAATTGCCTTTAGATTTATAATCCATCTTGTTTGGCAGAGTCTCGTGCTGATAGCGTGTTATTTTATAAAATAAGAAAGAATAAAGAAGAAGAGTAGAGAGAATAGAAAAAGTGATTCTTATTTCTTCTCTTGAAGGATGAGAGATCATAAGATTGTAAATATAATGAACAAAACCCCTCTATTTATAAGGAAAATTTACTCCTAGTTTGAGTAAAAGACGGATGCTTCAAATCCTAATAGATATCAAAGTAGATCTTGATAGATCTTGATAGACATTCACTATAATGTAAATATATTTATAACAATACCAAAATAATTTAATGATTATTTTTATTTATTTGCATTGTACTGTGCAAAATAATGACGGTCATTCTATATATATGCTTAATTTTTGTATGGTATGATTTAGTACCTCAAAATCCCTAATTTAAACTATTCATATTTTTTAGTTTCACACTAACTGTGAATTGTTATCAAAATCAATAATGGAAAAAATTAATTCAATTAGCGAAAAAGGAGGGAGAGGGATTCACTAAAGTTGAAATTAGATAGGATGGCACTATGGTGGGTAACTTTGTGTACTTTGTCTTCTGTAAAAAAGTGTTTAAAGTCTAGTCTTTTCTAATTTTTATGTATAACACAAATATTTTTTTTTATACGTCAACTGTTTTTAATCTTTCCATACTCGTTTTTGCCAATCAAACTTTTTTTCTCTTGTTTTCTGTTCTTTAATTTTTATTTTTTTCTTTTATCTTCTTTTTTGGATTTAATTCCAACCTTTATTTTTTTGTAGTTTTTTTATCCTTTTCTTTTATTTCTTCTGCTTTTTTCTTTACTTCTCAAATATTTTTTTTTTCATTTCTATATTTAATTTATTTGTCTCAATTTTTATTTTTATTTTTATTTTTTATTTTTTTATTTTATATTTTCTTCTCATTTTTTCTCAACTTTTATTTTATTTTATATTTTTCTTTTTGTCTTTTTTTCTTGATCTTTATTTATTTCATTGCTTTTTGTTTTCTCTTTTCTCCTTTTTTTTTTTCTTTCACTTTTTTCTTTTCTTCTCATCTACTATTTTATTTTTCTAATGAATAAAAAGTTGGATAAACTGCAAAAAGGATCTACTTTCTTTGAAATCAAACTAAACTTAAGGCCATGACTTCTTGTTTTAATGTCCTTTAGTATAAATGTTGCCTCAAATGCAAGAGTTATAAAACATCTCACAAACTATGAAAAAATGGTAGTGCTAAGTCTTTCTTGTGGGGCATAACTTATTGATTGAAAATTCTTGAACTAAGTCATCCCTCTAAGGTAAGAGCTACAAAGTATCTTATAATATAAGACACAATAAAGTAGTGTGAACTCTTGACCATGGGGAGTAACTTATTTATTATCAAGGTGCTTGGCTAAGTCAAGTTTTAGAGGTAGGATTTATAGAACATCTCATAAATTATTACACAATGTGGTAGTGCTAGTTCTTGCACATACGGGCATAACTTGTTATTTTTTGGTCTAGGTCTTGTCTCTAAGAAATGAGTTATAGAACATCTCATAAATCAGGACACAATGTGGCAGTTGTAACTCTTTCCCATGGTGCGTAACTTGTTGTTTGAAAGTTCATGAGATATGTCTTGTCTCTAAGACTATAGTTATAGAAAATCTCATAAATTTATAAGACACAATGTGGTAGTGCCAACTCTAGCCCATTGGACCATAACTTGTTGGTTGAAACTCCTTGATCTAAGTCTTGCCTCTAAGTTAAGAGTACTTAAAAATATCACATAAATCAAGACACAATGTGGTAGTTTCAACACTTGTCCATAGGGCATAACTTATTGTTTAAAGTCCTTGGGCTAAGTCTTGCCCCTAAGGATAGAGTTATTGCTATAATCTAAATTGCCTTCAGACACTTGGATGGGATGCTTTAGAAGTTAGAGGTGCTTGACGCCTCCATAGTGCTATCATAAGATGCTTAAGGATGGAAATTGCTTTCAAGGAGCCTTGGTAAGGACCAACGAAAGCAAAAAAAAAATCCTGGAAAAGCGCTGGTGGGACATGAGCCCAAGGTTTCCCTAAAGTACCCTTGGCCTACTCAAGAGTACACCAAACAGTGGCATCTACGTTCCATTTTTGCCCAATATGTGCCTCATCTGCTTGTGCAGATGCCAAAGTGGGCTGACATGTTTTTTTTGTTACAAATGGATAAGTTTTGGGCCCATAAGTTGTAATAATTAACCCTAGACTATAAATAGGAGTTCTCATTAATTTTGAGACCAACTTTGATGCTAATGTAATTTTTACTCTCTTGTGAGGTGTGTGAGCTTGGATTAGTATACATTGGATTATCATTTAGAAACTTTGGTGCTTGTGAAATTGACTCCCTTTGATCAATGTATGATTTAGGTGCTATTTTTGTTTTATTGAATAGAGGATTAAGGGTTTCATATACCCTTTGTTTTCTATAAATTTCTTTAATTGTGTCTTTCTTATTGCTTATCCTATCGATCTTTATCTTTCATTCCTTTGTTTCTTAGTTTGATTTTCGATTCCATAGTTTATTCCGGTATCATTTGGTATTAGAGAAAGACTTAGATTTATTCTTGTGAGTCTAGTCTTAGGTTGGATGTCTTGAAAATCAAAATAAAAAGAGAAATAGTCCAAAAAATATGTGTTTAAAGAAAAACCTCCAAAAAATTTGTGTTTTCTAGTCCTTATTGTTGTTTCTATACTAGATATGTTCCATATAGTAATATTTAGGTTGGAACTTGATAATTTGGTATATTCAGAGAGTGTTGGAGTAAGCCAATATTGTTGAGCTTGTTCTTCAAGAAATAGTGAATAGGGTGCTTAGATATTTCTTATTTGGTATTGGTTTGTGGGTTAAAAGTGCTGAAAATTGTTTCTCACGCCAAAGGAACCCTAGATCTAAGTTGTGGTGCAATTTGGAGAAGTTTCAAGATTTCACCATTTTTATGTTCTTAAAGCTTGAAGAAACTAGCAAGTGGGTAAATTTTTTTTGAAGAAATTGAATGAGAATTGAGGTTTAAGGTTATTTGGAATGTGTTTGTATCATGACCTAATTCGTGAGTCATGATGACATCTACTAAAACCCTCCAGTAAGTAAGCCAACACAGTAACCCAGAGCTAAGGATATGGGTTACTTTGGTAGAAACACCCAACATGGGCCAGAATATACAAACATAATTACAGACAATAGTGTTCCATTAAAAGAAGACAATCCAAATACAAATACCAATCTCACGACCTAGTAATATAAGTACAAGAGCATCTAAGTCATGATAATAGGAAGTACAATCCCAACTGTCTAGAATAGTCACTACATTAGTCTTGAATACTAAAGATTGAATAAAGATAGAGGGAAACAGGCGACTTGAAACTCCAAGATCTCACCCTATCTCTGAATAATCAACACTGCACGATCACGACTCAGCGGCGGAAACTAGTTCTCCGGTCTGCACCAAAAAGGTACAGAAGTGTAGTATGAGTACCAAAATAATAGGTACTCAGTAGGTATCATCGACCGAGTAAGCTAAATTATGATATAAAGTGATATAAAGTAAGACAATGTTTCTTAGTCAAGGTATAGAGTTGAACCTAAATCTTTTTCGTCATCACTATATATAATAAATAATCAACTAGAAAGAAAATATGACATATCGAACCAATAACGAAAATACCATCATATGTAGGAAATAAATTATCCAAAAGCGTACAACAACACTTATGCCATCAAAATCGCATAAATACCAAGTGGATGAACTTGCAACCGTTAGAGCATAAAGTTAAAGAACCCACCACGGCATCCCATACCACCGGGGAGTACACCTAAAAAAACATAAAATAAAGAAACCATCTCGGCGTCTTATACTATTGGATAGTACACTATAGAATCAAATCATCAAGGTATATAGATATATAACCAACTCCACATTATCCATGTTTTACTATAATTCGCATCAAGTTATTTTCTAAGATTCATATTTATCATCAATTACAACGATTGAAGCAACATATAGTAAAGTACTCATAACCATAGTCATATAGTCGAGCAAGACCCATAATTGCCAATTACCACATTTTAACTTAGCAAGGTTAACCAACTGGTACCCTAGAGTTCTAGTCATCAAGTAGTTTAGACACGCAAGAGACAACTAATTACCACCACATAGTTCAATTTACTAGGACATATTCCTTAACTAATCGTCTTATTCAAGACAATTATATCATCTAGGTGAATTACTAATTCTAAACAAGATTCCACTTATCAATTGGTCTTAACTCTTTATATGGCATATTTCACTTCTACTTACTATTTAGCACATTATGAGCTACGCCACTTACCAAGTGATCAACATTAGAGAACTATAACCAACATCCTAAGAATAATATCATCCCCTTAAGACACATACAAATATAATCATATAAGGACATAAACATGCCTAAATACATATACACTGACCATACATAACATCATTATACCCTCCGTATATACCAGGAATTGTCACACCTTCAATATAGCCCCTAGACTTTTTGGGCATCATCAATTATTCAATATATCCCCCGGATTTACTAAGCATCATCATATCATCAATATATCCACCGAATTTATTAGGCATCATTATATCATCAATATATCCTCCGAATTTATCGAGCATCATCTTATCATTAACATATTCTCTAGGTTTATCGGAAATCATCGTGACATTAATATATCTATATAAGTAGCCAAATCAATAACGAGCACAAGCCCTACAATAATAGAATATAAGAGAAGTAAAGGAAGACAAGTCATGGCACCTTACCATTTATTATCAATGCATTATATTAGTAGGTTCGTGGCAAGCATATCGATATATTTTGAACACTCAATACATTTTCGGGATTAATGATCGTATAGCCAAAGACATATTCTAAGTGTTCAACAAGTATCTAGTTCACTTGTGAACTCCATAATCCAAGCTTAAGGTAGTTTAAGTTCCGCTTCTAATATCTCGAATTATCACATCAAGTCTAACTTCTGCCCAGGACTAAAATAAATCACCTAATTTATGTCTTAAGGGTCACCAATAACACACTAGTCCTATAGCACAACCTTTCCTCAAGTATCACTCCTAATTCACCCAAATTATCTAAGGCTAATCTAAGAACTAGGCATATCTAAGGTTAAATTACTCTTGATATGAGTGAAAAAGGTCACTCCCATCTAAAGTGAACAACTAAAACATTCTCGTGCTATTCACGAGATAACAAGTCCAACTAAATAAGGTTTTAGACTACAAGTCAAGTATCATACTCAATGAGTTCAATAGCCTAAATAGGTTAATTAATACGAAATATTACCATTACTATGCCAACACCTAAAACCCCTTCTAATCTTAACAAGATATCAAGTTCATACTATAATAAAGATCAATATAACAAAAGTAAGCCTAACCTACCTTAATTCCAAATATTGCTCACGAACTGATAACCTTTGCTTTTCTTTTCTTCAAAGATTTTTCTAGGATCCATGATATCAAAAACATAATCCATGTATTAATATGAGAATATAAACACCCATTTTTCACCATTGTGCTTCTGGTCCAAAACAATACCAAAAACCTCCAAGTGGGTCCCACTTATAGAAAATAAATTTTTGAGACCAACCCAATGTTCAAATGCCATTAGGGGGTTATAACTCTCAAGAAATTGGTGCCAATCAACCATATTTGGGATAAAAAACTACAAGCCATTTGGGGTTTTGGGTCAAATACTCAAGAATTCAACACTAAAATTAAAGGATTCATACCTTAGTTTTGATGTTAATAATGATTAGGAAAGTTATTTGAGCTCCCAATCAACACACAAGACTCAATTTGAGGTCTACACACTCTATCAGGGTTTATGGGTCTTAAGAAAGTGGAGAAATGGATAATTCTCGGCAAAGAAGAGCATTTAAATGAACCTTACTAGGCCCTCAGCTATGGGAATCATACACATACGCTAGCCGTGATTGTGGCATCACGATCAATGTGAAGCCTCCACTATCGTGGTGCTTTTTCTACTCAAAAAGACAGTTGAAACTTGGAATTTGATTCCAAGTTTTAGCCAATGCCTCAGGATGCATTCGGAGTCCAATATGCGTAAAAAAATATGTAACCACATTGATTTTGACATTTCAGAGGCATTGAAAAGTATTATTTTCTATTTGATGTCGTTTTCACCAAATGTGGGCCCCACACCAAAATTTCCAATTTATTAACTTTTCAACTAATGGGTGGAAATGAGTTTGAGCGAAGTGGGACCCGAACGAAAGGTCTACCCGACTTAAAATTGATATTTCAGAGCTGCTGGTATATTTAAAATTTGCATCCAATATTTTTTTATTGAAGTTTTTGCTCAGTGGCCATTTGAAACAAACGAAGACTTCTAAATGGGAAAATAGTTCTAAGAACCAAACGAACTGCCCGATAATTGAACTATCAGTTCTATCAATTCATAAATTACTTGGGGTAGCTATGGTGAAGCTCTAAGGATAAAAATAAGTGAAATAACAAAAAATGACCTGATGGGTCATTACAGTTTGGGAGGTTGAAAGGAGTTTGTTTTCCAAACTTTATTGCCTTCTGGGTAAAGTTGAACGAGTTGGAAAATTTTGTGTTCATTATGTTCTGGAAAACCTTAATATCTTCAGAAATTTATATTCATCGCAAATGTATTGTTTGATCCAATAAAGAGAAATAAAAGACAAGCAAAAGTGTTGATCCAAAACTATATCCAAAGGGCTAAGGAATAATCCAGAAGAGAGAGGCAATAGGGCCAATAAAGAGGGAAAATTTAACCTTTTTCTAGTTGTTCTAGAGGCATCCGCACCATATATGTGCCCCATATACTTAAGCAAACCAGATGCATGTCACCAAGTCAGATTCTACCTTGATCTATGCCCAGGTCCAACCTATGCCCAATCTGTGCCCACCTACTAAAAAATGCATATTGATTATTTTAATCACTTTTGCTTAGGTTACATAGATCTATTTTCATTTCCTTACTCTTAACTTTATATTTTGATTTTTAAACTACTCAACAATTAGTAATTCACCTACTAAGTTGGTTGATTAGTTCTATAGTGATTTCTTTTTGTTATCTTACCTCTTCAAGATTTTCTTGTTTTATTTTGTCATTATTTCTTGAATTAAGTATGTATGAATTTATTTTTAGTCTTTCAAACAAGAATCAATTCCGATCACAAGCCACAATTGATACCACATCTTTCAATTGGACTACACAATTAATCCAACACTAGCGACTTCAATTAAGAACAAAGAAAAAGTTGTGTATTTTGAGGGATTGTGAGGTTTATTTCTGATCTCTAACGTGTTTGTTGTCTTTGTTTAGTATTTATTTTTTTAGGAATAATGAATCCATATGCTAACGTCCCACAAGAGATAGATTATAATTCTTAAAACTTAATCTTATATGCAATTGAATCCTTGAGTCAAAGAATAGAATCCATGATTGAAGAATGGAAGGCTTGGAATCTATTGCATAAGGAGGATGGATAACTTGGAAGAATGTCTAGATTCCACTAATTCAACCCCTCAAAACTCTCATTTATCTACTAGTTGACATGATCGAAACACTTCCCTTACTATAAACCTAAAAACCCTCCACCATATGTACTATTCTAAACCACAAACCCATGAACCCATTCCACAAATTACTACTTATCTTTATGCTTAAAATCTAGTACATCCACAACAACCCCAATACAACTATGGAGTCCCACAAAACTATGAACCACACATCTAAACACCTTAAAGATAAGGACTACCCTAAGCCCCACTTAATCAAAACCCACAACAATGAGTCTCGTCTACCCTCAACCAACCAATCTAAGTTAAAGATGTTGGAGAAGAGAGGCCTCAAGATAATATAAAGTAATAGATGAGGTGGACATATACCAAAAATATATATGGAATAGTATAGGCATGCAAGGGGAGGATATAGAGAATGAAGAGAAAGATTTAGTTTGGTTCCCCATGAAAGAGGAAATTTGGAAAGCAACCATAAGATTAAGGATATAAATGTGTTAAGGAGAAATTACGGTCGAGACACGAGTCTTAACTCCATTATGATCACTCTTACTACCTTCAATGGAACTAGTAATTTGTCATTTTACATTGATTGGTAAGTACAATGCAATAGTATTTTTCAACTCAATGAGTTCACCAGACATAAGAAAACTGCCTATGTAATTTCTCAATTTGAAGGGTATGCTTCTACTTGGTGGGAGATTAAGGAGGTGAAATAAGAAAGAAATAATAATCTTAACCTTTTGAATTGGGATGAATTGTGGGCACATATGATACAGAGGTATGTGATTGAAAGGTTCAAAATAGAGCAACTCACCAAGCTCTATAATTTATGAAAAAGAGGCAGAGGTGTGGAAGACTACTCTAAGGAATTCCAAAAGTTAATCCTTTATCTTAAGATTGTTGAACCACTAAATCATTGTATTGCTTGATTCAAAGGTGGGTTGGACTATGGCATTTTTTTTATTAGTTTTCCATAAGTTTGAATGAATAGAAGACATTATTGAAGCGACCATTGAGTTTAAGAGAAACAACAATGCAAAGAAGTCCTTCAATAAAGGCTACACTTCTTCTACTTCATACAGATAGAAGAAAAATAAGGATTTCTACAAGTCCTTTAAGAAGAAGCTCGTTGATAAAGAAATCCCAAGTTATCCACCAAACAATGAAGGTAATAAATACTCTAACACCAATCCTAGAGGTATGGTTTTCTTTAATTGTCAAGATTGGGGTCATAAGGCAAGTAAATTCCCTAATCAAAGCAACATAGTACTGGTGAAAGATGATTCTTACTTTGATAAGGATAAGGTAACCTAAGAAGATGGCGGTGAGAAAAACACCCAAGAGGGTGAAGACTTTTGAAGTGAAGGGGAATTTGCAAAAATTGAAGGGAACATTAGTGTACCTGATAGATTGATGATGAAAGCTTCCAATGAAGATGATTTGCCTCAAGAAGAAGAGATCATAAGTTTTAACTTTTTGATGATATGGGAGATGAGTAGTGGGGATAAGGTACTTTGGGGTCTTGAAGGAGAGCTTACTAACAAACCCAAGCCCTTATTATTTTCTACCATTGTCACTAGCATTTTGCCAACTTCTAAATTGATGCACGAGGGGGGATGTCCACATAGTCAAAGTCTAAAAGGCAAGGGAGTAAGCTCAAGGCTTTTCTCCAAAGGTATTTACATACCCCATCTTATTACTGGTATTTCACAGAGTCATGATAATAATTACACTATGGTAGGCAATCTTCTTAAGATATTTGATTTAAATGATACCTAGATGGTGTTGAAGTCTCTCAAACAATATTTTGGAATATTATGAATGTGCGGCACTACAAGTGATTGAGAATGAGTTCACATTGTTTACTGTTATAATAAGTACTGCACTTGAATTAGCTCTTTTAGCAATAGAAGTTATTGGTGGAATCTCCTTTGCTATTATTGGTAAATGATTGTGTGGTACCCCTACTATAGATGGCCAATCTATTTGTTGTTTTATAAATAGTCTATGGTCTATATTTGAGAAACAACTGTTGTTCCTTGTCCCTTTTCACACTTATGTGAATAGACAAGTTGGACCTTTTTTAGAAGGTTATTTAACTGAGAGGGACGTGAGGTACTTAAGATGTTTGTTCTTAGTTTCATTTGATTAGATACATTTAGCTCTTGTCATTACATTCTCTTTACTTGTAAAATAACCATATTTATGTTAAGAATTTTTTGTGTGTAACGTGGCTTGTTGTGAAAGAAGGTAATTTACATCCTAATTACTACTTTTACTCTACCCTTTGTTGTTCAAACATATAATGATTTGCTTGTCAATCTTGTTAATGGAATCAAATTGGAAGAGTTTCTTGATATTTATCATATCTAATCACTTTGCACCTTGAACGATGAGTTCTCTACATTAGACTTAAGGGATGTTTAGTTATATATAAAGTGGGTATCTCATTGCCATGGAAATATTGATGTTAACCCTTATGCTAAACCTCATGCTTCGATTATGTATTTGTTATTTATTTTTCTCTTGTGCTCTAAGGTCGTAGATTTGAGTATGAATCTTCTTCAAGAAGGAGAGGATGATACAATCCAAATTGATGCCAAAACTTTAGATGGGATTCTCATGAAGTTAGAGGTTCTTGGCTACTCCTTAGTGCCATCAAAAGGTGCCAAAGGATGAAGATTACCTTCAAGAAGGGTCATTGATCCTTGGAAAGGTCTAAATAGAAGCAAAAGAAGAGCCAGAAGAAGTACTAAATTAACATGATCCCCACATATGCCCAAGGTGTCCTTGACCTTCTCAGATGGTGCCAAATAGAGGCATCTGTGCCCAAGGTGCGCCTTATCTAGTTTAGCAGATGCCAAAGTAGACTGACTTTTTTCTAGTTACAAATAGGTTACTTTTGGGCCCATAATTTGTAGTAATTAACCCTAGACTAGAAATAGGAGTTCTCTTTCATTTTGAGACTAACTTTGATGTAATGTACTTTTTGTTCTCCTGTGAGTGTGTGTGAGCTTGGATTAGCTTGTATTGGATTTTCATTTAGAAACTTTAGTTTCTTAAGAATTCATTTCCCTTGTGGTCAATATATGATTTAGTTGCTTTGTTTGGTTTATTAAATAGAGGATTAAGGCTTTAATATACCCTTTGTTTGCTATCAATTCATTTCTTTATGTCTTTTTAGTGCTTATCCTATCAATCTTTAGCTTTCATTTCTTCATTTCATAGTTTAGTCTTTGATTCTATAGTTTGTTCTGATATTAGTTATAGAGCATCTCATAAATCAAGACATAATTTGATATGTCAACTCTATCCCATGAGGTGTAACTTATTTCTTGAAAGTCCTATGGCTAAGTCTTACCTCTAAGGCAAGAGTTATAGCTCTTATTTCTTGAAAGTCCTATGGCTAAGTCTTACCTCTAAGGCAAGAGTTATAGAGCATCTCATAAATCAAGACACAATGGTGGTAGTGTCAACTTTTGTCCATGGGACACAACTTATTATTATAAAGTAGTTGGGCTACGTCTTGCCTCTAAGGTAAGAGTTATAGAACATCTCATAAATAAAAATACAATATGGAAGTGTCAAATCTTGTCCATGAAGTGTAACCTGTTGTTTGAAAGCCCTTGGTATAAGTCTTGCTTCTAAGTTAAGAGTTATGAATCATCTCACAAATCAAAATTCAATGTGGTAGTGTAAACACTTGACCATGGGGCATAACTTTTTGTTACAAAGTTCTTCGGCTAAGTTTTGCCTCTAAGGAAAGAGTTATAGAGCATCGCATAAGTCAAAACATAATGTGGTAGTGAAAACTCTTGTCTGTGGAATGAGACTTGTTGTTTGAAAGTCAATGGGTTATTTCTTACCTCTAAGGTAAGAATAATAGAACATCTCATAAATCAATATATAATGTGGTAGTGTCAACTCTTGTCCATGTGACATAACTTGTTGTTTAGAAGGAATCGAACAAAAGAAAAACAAATAAAGGTTAGGAAAAAGGAAAAAAAAGTTGATGAAATTAAAAAAATAACAAAATATAATAAACATCAAAGAAAATTAAAAAGGAAAAAGAAAAAATATAAGTTGAGAGAAGAAAAGAAATAAAAGAAAGGTTGAGAAAAATAGAAAAATGAAAAAAAATAGTGTGAGAAAAAATTAAAAAAACAAAGAAAACTATAAAAGAGGAAAGAAATAAAAGTTGAGAGGAGAAAAGAAAAAAAGTAAAGGTTGAGATTTTTTTTTAAAAAAGGAGAAAAGAAAAATAAAAAATTAATGTAAAATAAAAAAAACAGAAATTGAAAGATAAATGAGTATGAACAGTTGTTTGAAAATATATATTTGTTCCATACATAAAAGAGAAGGAAGACTAGTTTTGTCTTAATTTTGTTATGAGGGACAAAGAAACAAAGGCACTCACTATGGAGGCTATTTATGTAGTTTATCCATTTTAAAAAATTACTATATTACAGGCCTTATTAGTAATCTATAATTATTGTTTGAGTATTAACCATTTTTAATAGCTATTTGAACTACTAGGCAAAAGTAATAATAGAAATATATATTAATAATAGTAATATATGCACACACACACTCACACAAACACAAACACACACACACACATTTGTATGTATGTGTATATATATATATATATATATATACGGGATATCCAACCTCACTAAAATACTAGCCCAGCAGTAAGCCCGTGATTTATCTAATCAAGGGTGTTGTTTCAACCCTTTCTCCTCCATTTAAATCCACATATCATACCTATTACTACACCGCTAAAAACTTTGGCATCATCACACCTCAAAACAATACACAAAATACAATGGACAGTAAACTTACATATTCTGTTCGCTTGTGAATCGCTACACCCTTGTTCTATATTTCAACACAAAAGACTTACACCTTCCGCAATATCAACCAGGAAGTCCCCAATATGTACACATAAAAATAATCCCTAAAATATCCCGAAATATGCTTTATTATAGCAATCAAATATCGAACCCACCATCCCATGAGTACAACACACCCATAATCATTACCCAAACTCATACATAAGGAGGACTAAGACGATAAAGTAACCTTACCTCAATTTAAGTAAATTATCCTTTCAATGAAAAATCTTTTAAGAACTTGAACATCCCTTTCCACTTAATCCAAAGAACAAGAAAAAAGACTCTTAATAACCATGAAAAGTATGTAGTTAGCTTGTGAAAATATTCTTTCCTATACTCAGGCATAAGCATGAATAACATGTTTTTCTAGTCTTTCATGGGAGACTTAGGCTAATATCATAAGCGTGTTCACTTACCTTGGCTTGCAACTAGGAGGACTTTTTTAAGGCTGTTGTTTTAACCCTTGTGCATAAGGGAGAAAATTAGAGTTAAAAGCTAAAATTTTTTGTGTTAAAAGGAGCAGTAAGACCAGTTAATATTGGAATTTTATTGAGCCTTATTGACCTTAAATAAACTGTCTAAAACCTCTTATATTTGCTCTATTTTTAGTCACAAATTGCTAAAGTACATGATGCACCTACTTGGTTATATCAAGCTGCTCAAAAGGTCAAAGTAAATGATGCACCTACTTGCTTTATTGTTACGACCCAAATCAGGGCCTAGTCATGATGGGTATTTTAAGCCCACCGTAGATCGAAGACCACCCCTTATCCTAACCCCAAGAGCATAATAATAATAAAGTGAAAGTCAATCCAGATAGCAATAAAAGATGAAAAAAGTCAAATGAAAGTTCTAAGAGTCAAAATCAATAATCCAATCCACACTTGTACACAAAAACCTCTTAAATTAGAACACCAACTAAGTCGGGACATCCCTCACTATGACCAAAAAAGAAATCCAAAACACTAGAACAGTAATGAAACTAGTGAATGACTATGCCTTTCGAAAGATGGAAGATCACCACTTCATAGTAAATCCACAGGAGTGCTCAGCCACCTAACCATGCACATGAGCAACAAAAAATCCTTAGGATCCTATATCATGAAATAATGTAGCATCCAAGGATGATTAGTGGGATAAGCATTGGCATGTAACTCAGGAAAAGCAATAAAATAATGCAAATGCCAAAGACCTATCAAAACCATATACATAATAATTATATATATATAGGATGCTGGGATAGGGACAAGGGTCATGGACATACGAGATCAAACCATTAGCCAAAACTATGTAGATCACTCTATCCTAAAGACACCCACTAGCTATACGGGTTTAACTCCCTCTCCTAAAAAGGCCTAGTGCGTGTTAGTCCCATGAACCAAGAAATCTGAAGGCATCAAAAAATACACTAAGGCTCTAGCCATTACAAGATATAATGTTTAACCAAAGAACACGATCATATAGACCTCCATGCTAGCAAACATTATTTTTAGTGTGAGTCCCCCTGAAACTACACCTTTACGGTGAGATACATAATTCACTTTAAGCCTAATTTAAAATAGTTGCGTATAATCCCAACCATTAACCTAAGAGTCTTATACTAAGACATTTACCACTTACTATCATCTTACCAATTATTCTTGCATTCTTATACAATCATGCCAAACCAATCCATGTAACTATTCGACTCCCAAGTTCCACTTTAAAATCAAAACCATGGACACCAAGACCTTTTTAAATCTATTTTAACCAATTATCCATTAATGCAATGCAATAGGTTCATAAATAAGTTAAATTATGCAATTATCGATGTTCAAAAATCAAAGTTACAAAGTGGGCTGAGGTTAATCCCATTACCAATCCAAAAAGTAATCAATTTAGGAATAATCACGTTCACCATTCCAATTTCCATAAAAATGCACCCAATCAGTCCAAAACCATAAATTTAAAGCAAAATCATTAATTTAAATCATGGGAAAAGTAGTTTAGTGATATCAATCAAAACCCCTCAACCCAATTTCAAACCCATTAATCTAAAACACATAGATAATGAGTAAATAAGTGCCACTATGATAAAATAAAGTTTGGGAATGAGATACATGCCTAAAATACATAAGAAATTAAAGTCAATTCAAAGTTTGGATCCCTGATGATGAATTCACTATAAAACCCTTGAATGTTCTTTCGTTTTGAGTTTTAAAGAGAAAAAGAATGATTTTGATCTTTGAAAGATAAAGAAAATAGGGTTATTTTATGGTTAAAGTTGTATAACGGGTAAAAATACCATAAACTCCTCATCCCAAGTAAAATAAATAAAAACTAGATGAAATTAAAATATCTGTGTGGCACACTATTATCGTGGATGGTAGCCTTCGTGGAACACTAATATCAGGGACCTTTACTACCTAGGGGTCCCAAAATGACCCCAAACCCTTTTCAAAATTTCCAAAACTTTTGCAAATTACCCTTGTAATATCTCTATACATAATTCTAGTCAAAATTTGAAATTACAAATGTAGGAGGATTAAAAATAAAATTATTAAAATTTTTAGGGGTCTTACACTTATTATTTGTTAAACTTAACTATGTTGGCCCTTGGTAGATTTGGGTGTTTGGTTTATTTTTTATTATATTTTTGTTCTACTCATTTTGTTCCTCAAAGGAATACGTTAATGTAGTCTATCTAACCCATTAATCATGACCCCTTTAACTAGATCCATATAGATCAAGTTGGAGATGCACCTATTAGCTTAATTAAGACAAGGAAGTAGCTCACTTTTTTATTCCATTTTCTAATTCATAATCCCTCTAATTTAAATTTAAATTGGTAAACACTTGGCTGCATTAAACCTTAAGCTCTATTACCATCCTTTTGTCTTGAGTTCAAATACTTTCATCAATATTAAATTGATTGTGTCATATTATGTAACAACCTATAATTTGGTCCTTGAAAGTTTCTTAAACTTTGAGCTCACTGCCTTGACTAACTGTCTACATGAGTCGTAGTGTTTCTATACCCAAATTGTAGCCTGAACAGTAAACTATCAAAAAATTCCTAAGTTTCTATCCTAACAATGGTTGGGACTTGATGAGTCATAATGAGACATTATGAGTCGTAATGTCTAACTCGTTGTCTCACCAGTGTGATTGCCTATGTTTTTTTGTTCTGACCATATTCCGACTATATGAGTCATATGGTTTGGTAATGAGTCATAGGTGTGGCCTGACCATTGAGGATACCTTTAGGTACTGCTTTGATTATGTGTCATGGTGACGACTCATAAAGAGACCCTACGAGTCATACGGTGATCTTTTTAATTGAGGGCATGTTGATAAATTTCCTGTTTCCCTACTTAAGACCCATGACCATAAAACACCTTTGGAGAATTATTTCATAATTTAACAAATCAAAACACTCCCTTAACTCTCTCAAATACCTAAGTCAAAGAACACCCAGGGTTTCTCAAGGTTGATTTTCTAGAGCTTCTAAGGGTGAATTCCCTCAATTATTGTGATACTTTCAGGCATGTAACTCTACCCTTAAACTTGTTTTACATTAAAGCATGAATTTAGATGGCTATTTATGTAGATTAGTCCATGAATTTTACACATGGGTTGAGCACTTTGATATGATTGATTCTTAAATTATTTTCTCATGATTTATTATACATTGATTTTCCTTTATTAATGGCTTTGAATTTTTGGGATGCTCAGGTATGATGAATAAACTAAGGGGTTATGGTTTCCCCAAATTTGATGATTTTAGCTTAGCATATGATTTTTTTAAATTGTGTTCCCTAAACCCATTTATGAAACTAATATTGAAATTGGTTTTGTCACATGGTTTGACTTGATCACTTATACTATTGCATGGCATAAAAAACACAGATTGATTTTATTGAACTTTAGGAATTATGTATTCCCTTTATGAATAAATAATTGAACCTAGGGGGTCATGGATTCCCCCATGTTATAGATAATATGTATGGCATGATAATGTTGACTTGTAAGTGAAGCTGGTATGACGATACCAATGGTATGCCCTAATGAATGAATTGGTTTAATAAAAGGGAATATGTGAAAAGTATTTTAATTTGCCTTACGAGGGTTATGTAGTTGGACTGTGAAAATAAGAGTCCCGAGAGACCAATACTGGGTATTGCATTTATTGGTGTGGGGATCTAAATAACCGGGTGGTTTGAGTCTCCTTTATTAAATGTTCGATGGTTCGAGTCTCCTATATAAAATGACTGGGTGCATAAGTCACCCTTGATATATGACCGGGAGGTTCGAGGCCCCATAGTATATATGTACATATAATTATTCTCTAGTTTATGCGGTTACATGCTCTAGGTCCCTTTTCACTGGGGGAGACCCGACCCCATTTAGCCTATAGGTGCTTTCTTATGATAGTTAAGATAAATAATCCAGATTAAGGTTTTAAAGTTCACGGTAAGCCTTGACCTCCCGCCCTTGACATGTGATTTATTTGTATTTATATGTATTTGCATATAGTTGTATGCATTGATTTCAAATGAGTTTGAACTGTGATCATGACATTATCTTACCCCTTATCCCTGAGTTACATACTAGTGCTCAACCCACTAACTATCTTTGGATGCTGTATCCTTATGTGATGTAGGGTCCTAAGGTACTTCTACTTTTTCTGTGCAATGGTAGAATTTCTAGGTTGTCAGCAGTCAGCTTAAAGTGGTGAGCCTCCTTCTTCCAAAGGCTATTATTTCTTGGTTTATCTATTATCATATACTTTTTTTAGACTTATGGGCATGTCTCAAATTTGATTGATTTGGTTTTGTTAGAGAGTTTGTAGATTACTGTAGACTGGCTATTGTTTGTTGATGTGTCTTAGACTTCTTGGGGTTATATTTATCTATCTTTATATATGTTAAGAATTTAACCATTATTGGTATATTTTTTTCTATCAACTAGGCAAACGGGGTGGTCTTTGGTCCATCATAGACTTGAGATACCTTTCACGACTAGGTCTTGGTTTGGGATATGACAAAGTTGGTATCAGAACCTAGGTTAGGTTTCATTAGGTGTCCATAAATCCTTGCCAAGTAGAGTCTCTTTTATAGGTGTGTACCATGCCACACTTATATGGAAGAGGCTACGAGGCATTTAGGAATGTTTTCTTTTCTTGTGATCTATTTTAGGGCTATTAAGCTCTTGAATCTACTCTAATTTCCATTTGTTTGCATTTTAGGTCATGCATCCCCAAAGATATGATGCTTGTGTAAACTCGTCTATACCATTTGAGGATAGCATGGATGAAACTCATCTTGTTTATAGGGTACAGACCCAGTCTAGGGTCCTAACTTTTATTTACCCTCGTGGAGTCCCGCCAGTCCCTACTAGTCCTCCTTGAGCTCCTCAGTCTGATAAACATGCCCCACCATCCCAAGAAGACATTTCTAATGCTAAATTTTGTCAATCTATTCATTTGCTAACTTAGTTTATGAATTTTTAGTCTAATTAGCCTAATGTGATGGTTCTATTTCTCCTACTTCTGATGCCACTAGGGTTGGCCAGTTCATGAGGCTTAATCTCTCAAACTTTACTAACTCTAAGGTTGAAGAGGATCCTCAAGGGTTTGATGATGAGATACAGAAGGTATACAGGGTAATGTAGCTACTGAATCTAATGACATAGAGTTTGCCACATATTAGTTAATGGATGTGGCATATTAGTCTTATGAAGAGAAGGATCAGTTAAAAGGTTACAATACAGAGATGGCCTTATAAGACGAGTTTTCTGGTGCCTTTCTAGATTATTTCTTTCCCCTAGAGTTGATGAAGGCTAAAGATGAAAAGTTTATGAATATTAAACTAGGTAGGATGACTGTGAAAGAGTAAGCCCTAAAATTCCATCAGTTGTCTTGCTATGCTCTCGAGCTAGTGTCTAGCATAAGGGCTAAGATGAAGATGTTTGCTTTGGGCTTGACTCGGGACTTGGTGTTTGAGTAAAATGCCATTTTCTTGAATAATAGCATAGATATATCTAGGCTTGTGGTGTATATATAGCAGTTTAAAGATGAAAAGAAGAAATAAAATAAAATAGGGGAAAGACAGAATAAGAAATTTAGGTATTCTAAGCAGGGAAGAGGCCAGGAGAATAGCGGTAGAGATGGAAGATAGTGGTCTAATAAGAAATGGGGAAATTTTAGCTCCTACTCTATGGGTAGTGCTATGTATCCTAACCGTTCGGTAATCCTCAATTCCAGACAAACGATTGGTATAAGGCACAGGGCGCCCAGTCTAGGCTAGAGAACTCAATCGGCCCATCTTATCTTCCTTGTCATTTTGGTGGGTGGATGCATCATAGATTATGTGATAAGGGGAGAAATAAGTGCTTTAAGTGTGGTCATCTTTGTTATATGAAGTGGAGTTGTCCTTCTAGGGTTTCTTCTAGGCCTAATAAAGTTTTGGTTACCACTTTATCAGCTCTTGGACTAAAGGGTGCCACTTTTAACTCTGGCACTGTTCAAAATCATTTATATTCTCTCACCACTTTCTAGGAGTCTAAGGTATCTCTCGACATTTTCACTGGTATGCTAAAACTCTTCTCTTTTGATGTTTATTATCTACTTGATTTGAGGTCGACTTTTTTTTATGTGACCCCATATGTGGTAGTTTATTTTAATTCTAGTTTTCAGTGTATTCCTAATACCTTTCCTGTGTTTACCCAAGTGGTGACTTTATTGTGGCTAGAAGAGTTTATAGGGGTTGTGTGGTATCTAACTTTGGTAGGGAGACATTGGTCGATTTGATAGAGTTGGAGATGTTAGATTTAGATATTATCTTAGGATGGATTGGCTCTATTAATGCTATGTATGTCTTGATTGTAGGACCCTAAGGGTGAATTTCCATTTCACGAATGAACTAGTGATTGAGTTGGAAAGGCGTTCCCTAGTGCCTAAACAAAGGTTCATTTCTTATCTAAGATCTCAAAAATTGATTTCGGAGAGGTGTCTATGTCACCTGGTTTGATTTAATGATTCTAGTTCTGAGGGTTCTTCTTTGTTATCAGTCTCTATAGTCAATGAGTTTCCCAAAGTATTTCCTGATGATCTTCTTAGCATCTCTCCCGATAAAAAAATTGATTTTAGGATCAATCTTCTCTTGGATACTCGTCTTATCTCTATCTATCCATTTAAAATAGATCCAGTTAAGTTTAAAGAACTCAAGGATTAGTTGAAAGATTTTTTGGATTAGGGTTTTATTCCTAGTGTTTCCTCATGGGGTGCTACTGTGCTCTTCGTGCGTAAAAAAGATTGGTCCCTTCAGATGTGTATAGACTACCGCCAGTTGAATAAA
Source organism: Capsicum annuum (assembly GCF_002878395.1). NCBI lineage: Eukaryota > Viridiplantae > Streptophyta > Magnoliopsida > Solanales > Solanaceae > Capsicum > Capsicum annuum. The sequence continues at coordinate 148,717,194 of NC_061114.1, forward strand.
GGGATAGTAAATAATAAGTATCCTATTGCCAGAATAGATGATCTCTTTGACCAGCTTTATGGTGCTAAGTACTTTTCTAAGATTGATCTTCGGTCGGGTTACTACCAGTATAATATTTGGGAGGTGGATATCCCTAAGATAACTTTTTGTACCTAATCTAGTCATTTTGAGTTTTTGGTGATGTTCTTTGGTTTGACTAACTCCCCGATGGCATTTATGGATATTATGAACTGGGTATTCTGTCAGTTTCTAAACATATTCGTTATTATATTTATTTATGACATCTTGGTGTATTCAAAAAGTGAGGAGGATCATGCTAATCACCTCTGTATAGTGTTGTAGACCCTTAAGGATCAGTGGTGGTATGCTAAGTTTTCAAAGTGTGAGTTTTGGTTGAATGCTGTTACTTTTTTGGGTCATGTTGTTTCTAGTGAGGGGATCATGGTGGATCTGCAGAAAGTTGCAGTGGTTAAGATGTGGCTTATACCCATGACTTAAACCGATATTCAGAGTTTTTTGGGTTTAGCCAGGTATTATAGAATATTTGTAGAGCGATTCTCTTCGATTAATTCTCTGTTGACAAGATTGACTCAGAAAAAGGTAAAGTTTCAGTGGTTGGATACTTGTGAGGCTAGCTCTGTGATGTTGAAGGATAAGTTGTCTTCTGCTTTTGTTTTTATCCTGCCCGATGGTACTGATGGTTTCATTATTTATTATGATGTATCCTGTGTGGGACTAGGTTGTGTGTGGATGCAATGGGAAAGGTTTGTGCAATATGCTTCTGGGAAGTTGAAGCATGAGAAGAACTATCTAACTCATGATTTGGAGTTGTTGGTTATAGTTTTTGCTTTGAATATTTGGTGCCATTACCTATATTGAAACACCTCAGCTTTTTACCCTTAGAAAATTCCTAAAGTTTGGGCTTCTGGACATCATACGACTTGAGGGAACTAGTCTTATGATGTAGGTACGCCTTAGTATCCCAAGTCGTATGGTGATCAATCTAGTTTGGGGTGGTTTCTATTCAAGGTACGACTAAACTCCATGGAGATGGTATGAGTAATAAGGTCCAAATTATATGATTAATAGTGTCTAGACCTTGATATTTTATCTAGGGTACGAGTTAGGGGTACCACTCGTATGATGGGGTATGAGTGGGGTGCCCAAACCGTACCCACTTGCGTTCATTTTTCAGCTTTTAAGTTGACGATTTTGTGGACATTTCCCCTGATAACTTCTTTTGGACCCACAACTTAAAAACATTTTTGGGACTTTATTTACCCTGATATTCTAAATCAAAAACACTTTAAATACTCTCAAATCTCTCTCAAGCTCTTGGTTCATGAATGAGGCTAGGGTTTCCTCAAGGTGATTCAATTAAAAGCTTTCAAGAGCAAATCTCCCTGCCTTCTTTAGTATCTAAGGACTGTTACTTCTTCTTCAATGTTAATTCAACTAAAGGCATGTTTAATAAATTTTTTACATGGCATAAATTGTGATATTGTTTTGGATTTTGAAATATATATTGGGGTTTTTGGTTGTTCTTTGTTGGATAATGTTTTCCTATGTCTTTCGTATGGTTTTCATGTTATAATTGGGTTTTGAGCATGTGGTTGCGTGGGAATGGTAAAATGGTTCTTGATTTTGGTTTTGGAAACTATATACCCTCAACATGTTTGATAAAATGCCTATGAGAATGGTTATGTTACATAGTTGGACTTTCATTGAAATCTTTGCATTGTATAATATGGTAATGGAACTTAAAGTTTGTTTGGGTGGTTTAATTGTTTAAATTGTAAGGTCTTAGTGGCCATGGTTTTTAGTTAAATGAAAATATTATGGGATATACGGGAATCCCTCAAGTGATTTTAATTAGTGAACTTGTGGGGTACATCAGAGTCCCCTATGTGTTGGGTAATAACATTGCTTGCAAGCTATAGTTTGTATAACGATACCACTTACTTAATGCCTTGGTTATTAATACATGGAATTGGTGGTTTGGTTATATGTTACAGTTTTTAATTGGGAAATAATGGCAGGTTGTGATAGCTAACCATGATGGTGTGAGTCCAATGGACGAACACTAGAATCTCATGTATTCCGACATAAGGTTTTGTCATGGCGACCATATACTTGAGGGGTGTATAGGAATCCCCTAACTCATACTTGTATACATGTATCATGGAAGTTGAAGGGTACACAGGAATCCCCGACCCCTGTGATATTTCGGTTCATGTAGCTATACACACCGAGGCCCGTTAAGGGGGTAACACTGGACCTATATAAACTGTAGGTGGTTTTCGAATGGTTAAGCTACACAAACTAAGGTTAATGATTTTAAATGCATGCTAAACTCGGTTCCTTTTCCCGACACAAATTCTATATATATTTATGAAGTTGATTGCATACGATTATTTACTTGGTTTTAAATGTTGGCATTATTTTATCCTTACTTCTGAGTGCATTCTAGAATTTACCCGCTAACCCATCTTTGGGCACTTTATCTCCATGAGATACAGGAATCGGTCATACTACTTCTCATGTTCATTGACAGGATTCGGGGACATATAGTGTTGGACAGAAGTGGTGAGCATCCATACTCCGAAAGGTTTCATTTCATGTTATGGATTTCTCTACATACTTTGTTTCTTGGACATTGATTTGGGATATGGTCGGGGGCAGGTCCCAACCGAATATTGTTTTACTTTCTACTAGAGGCTTTGTGTGACTACTTGATGTTGACATTGGCGGTGTTAGTATTGGTATCAGCCATTGCATTGGTATTAGGGATGACACCGTTTGGACGTATTTGATTTATGATTGTTCCATTCTAACTTGTAATATATATTCGGAATTCTTCCAACTTGAGTTGTCGGGTGTTAATGGTTAGGGGTTGTGACCCGACCCAACTCAGGGTCTTGTCGTAATGGGCATCCCAAGTCCAACTAGGATCGGGGACCACCCTAGTTACCCTTCACAACCATCCAAACTCTTTTCCTGAGTCATATGAATTCCAAACATATTACAAGATAGCGTTTCTAGGAAAATCCAGAATCTGGGATCAGTCTATAACTGTGACGGACCCAAATGTCCAAACCCAACCAATAACCATAACCAGACCCAAACCATAGACCAAAACCAAGCCAATAACCAAACCAAGTTCCATAACATTACATAAAAGGATGGAACTGTGAGAAATTTAGTCCAATGGTATCAACCCCAATACAAATGACAAAACAAAGGCTGACATCAATACTGATCCCGCTCATACCAACTGTAGTAGTTCCACAAAAGCCTCTAAACAAAAGAAAACCAATATCTGGTTGGGATATGTCCCCAACCATAGCCAAAACCAATATCCATAAAAAATATCCAAAGTATGTAAAAACATCTATGAACACGAAATGAAGACTTTCAAATATCAATGCTCACCAGTTTTATCCAGTAGCTAATTCTGAAATCCAATCACTACACAAGAGGAGTAGAATGGATTGTTCCTGCGTTGCTTAGAGACACAACCGCTCGAGGATGGGTTAGTGGGTGAATGCTAGCAAGTAGTCAGGATAAGGATAAAATAATGTTCTCTAGTATAACAAAGTTAACCAACCATATGCACACAACCATACATATATATATAACTATGTAGGGAAAGGGAACCTGCTTTAGCATGCATTTGAAATAATTAACATAGGTATGTTTAGATTAACCATCCTAGAACCACCCATTGGCTATATAGGTCTAGTGTAACCCCTTGAACGAGCCCCAATACGTGTAGCCGCTCGAATTAGAGATGTCATAAGAGAAGGGGATTCCCGAGTACCCTTCTCTCTCCATGATACATGTTTACAATGTACTTATAGGATTCCTATGTACCGCATAGTATCATATATGGTTGCTTTGACCAACCCCTCATGTCGAAAAACATGAGTTTCAAGTGTCTTCTGAATGTATTCGCACCTTCACAGTTAGCTATCACACCCCACTATTATTTCCCAATTAAAACCATTTTCATCCAGCCAAACCCTTATTCTATTATTATTAACCTAGTCTATGAGTAGTGGTATCATCATATCCACTATAGTTTACAAACAATTTTCTTAGCCAACATTTTTATGTAAAGGGATTTCCATGTACCCATAGATTAGATTATCAAGTTATCTTGGGAGAATCCTGTGTACCCCATAAGTATTCCCTTATTAAGTTTGCTTGGGGGAGTCCATGTACCCCACAAGTTGTTCATTGACATGTTTACCTGGGGGATTCCCTTGTACCCCACAAGGAAGTTTAATTAATCATAACCATGACCACCAAACCTTACCAATTTAACCATTCAAAACTATTTAAACCATTTATACCATTTAGGGTTTCATCACCATACCATGCAATAGTTCCATTAAAAGTCCAATAATATAGTAAAAGCATTATCATAGGTATTTTATCAAACATGTCGGGGGCATAGTGTTTCCAAAACCAATTCCAATGATAAATTAACTATTCCTATGCAACCAATTGTCCAAACCACCATTAAAGTATTTAAAAAGATAATTAAAACATGGGAAAACCATAACAAAGCATTTATAACCATAGCCCGAACATATGAAACCCCAAAATCATACAATAATCATGCCAGAAAAACATTATATGAATCATGCATTTAGTTGGAACTAATAATGAAAGAGGAGTATATTGCTTAGATGATGAAGGTGATGGGGATAAATTACCATTACAAGCCCCAAATAGACCTCCTTAGTGAAGCCCTATCCTTCCTTTACCCAAGAGCTTTAGAGAGAATTGTAGTGTGTTTAAGAAAGTTTTCAAAATATTTAATGATAGAATAATAGGGTAAATAACCTCCCAAATGATTTAAAAGTTTTGGAGCCTTAATAGGTTAAGTGGGGAAATGACCATATTACCCCCACTTAAACTGAATAAAAATCCCATCATACGGTACGACTATACCATACCGGTTATATCCTCCAAAATGAGTGATACCCACCACTCGTACCCTAGGATTCCTCCTTGGACCCAACACTGTCCAACATATGATTTAACCAAACTAAGTTGTACCCAAGCATGCGAATAGTATCCTTGAACCCTGCCCCTGGTAGAATAGAATCACAAGAGGTTTGAACACTATCCACTGTATGAGTCCATGGTACAACTCGGACCCTGGTTTACGGCTCATAGTTAGCCACTCGTACTTAGATCTAAGTTATTTTACTAAGTCTTAGATCAAGTGAAGGGAAAAACGAAATCAAACGGACTGTATCCAACCATACAACTAGTACCAACCCAAGCATACCTTTTCTAAAATCCAATCCAACCCACCAACCAATATTGATCAGCATACGACCAAAGCGTACCACTCGTACCCTATTGTACGAATAATAACCACCAGTCATATATTTTCTAAAACCAAGAAATCTGGAAAATTTTCTAAGGGTCCCATACCCAGGGTATTTCAGTAACCCTCACTAGTAACATTCGTCCCTAAATGTCAAACAAGATAGGTATAAGCACGATTTACACCCCTTAGATGCCTAGACTCTTCCTTTTTACAAAGATGCAAGGAAATCAAGTAGAGTCACTTGCATTATTAAATATCAATCCAACTTTTAACTAAGTTAGAAAACAAAGATGTGATCAAGAATACATACCTTTTGCACAAATATCCAAAGCAGAAAAAAATGCAGATATTTTATATTTATGTTCGCTTCCACTTCCCATGTAGCCTCTTCCACTTTGTGGTTCTTCCATAGAACCTTATCTAAGACCACATCCTTGGTCTCTAACCGACAAACCTTCCAATCTAATATCTCAGCTGGGACCTCTTTATAAGATAGAGTATCAAAGATACTCAATCCTTACAAAGGAACCACTGAAGAGGATCACCAAAACACTTTCTCAACATAGAGACATGAAATACTGAATGAATGTAGCTCAAACTAGAAGGCAACTCCATTTCATATGCCACATTACTAACCTTCCTTATAATCATATAAGGATCAATATACTGGGACTGAACTTCCCCTTTTTAACCAAACCGCATTACTCCCTTCATGGGAGATACCCTTAGGAACACCTTATCCGCAATGTCAAACTCCAAGTCTTTATATCTTACATCCGCATAGGACTTTTGGTGACTTTGGGCATCTTTATGCCTTTCCCGAATCACCTTCACCTTTTCCATAGCCTGATAAAACAAATCCAAACCAAATGTATCCAGTTGACCAAGCTTGAACCACCTAATAGGAGAACTACACCTCCTACCATACAATGCCTCAAAGGGGCCATTCTAACACTAGAACTATTATTATAAGCAAACTCTACAAGAGGTAGACGTTTCACCCAATAACAACTATAATCAATCACATATAGACAAAATATGTCCTCTAATGTCTGACTAGTCCTCTCTGCTTACCCATCCATCTGCAAATTAAAAGAGTACTCAGACTAACCTTATTACCCAACCCCTTCTGAAAAGATCGCTAAAAATGAGCTAAAAACTATGTACCATGATCAGAGATAATTGAAATAGGTACCCCATGCAGCTTTAAAATATGATAAATATACAATCTTGCATAATCCTTAGTCAAAAAGTTAGTTTACACCAGCAAGAAGTAAGCGATCTTTGTCATACTATCCACGATAACCTAAACTAAATCAAATTGGTTTTGAGATCGAGGAAGACCAGAATGAAATCCATATTGATCACTTCCTATTTCAATTTAGGTAAATTAATCTGTTGATAGAAAACACCAGGCCTCATGTGTTCAACTTTGAGTTGTTGGCATACCAAGCATTTGGCCACAAAGTCAGCCACGTACCTTGTCATACCATTCCACCAATACATACCCTCAAGTTCATGATACATTTCTAATGAACTGGGATGATTAGCATAACTCTATTATGTGCCTCAGCCAAAACCTTTTTTCACAAACCATCGACATCAGGAACATATAACTACCCTTGGTACATCAAAGTACCATTACCACTAACCTCAAATACTATCACCTTTTGCCTACCTATATCACTTTTGAATTTTATCAAGATACGATCTAGCATTTGCCTTTCCTTAATCTCTGCACAAAGATACGACCAAATCATTTCCAATACCATCACACCACCATCATTCGAGTCCAAGATACAACCTCTAAGATTAGCCAAGCGATGAATATCCTTCACCAATTCCCACTTTTCCTTTTCCACATGAGCCAAACTCCCCATTGTTAACCTACTAAGAGTATCAACAACCACATTATCTTTATATGGGTGGTAGAGAAGACTTATAGCATAGTCCTTGAGAAGCTCCAACCATCTCTTCTTCCTGATGTTTAGCTTCTTATAAGTGAACACGTACTGTAGACTGTTATGATCAGAAAAGATATCCACATGCACTCCATATAAATAATGCCTCTAGATTTCAAAGAAAAGACCACTACTAAAATTTCCAAATCATGAGTAGGATAATTCCTCTTATGCACTTCAACTGCCTGGAAGCATAGGCAATTACCTTCCCATGTTACATCAAAACAAAACCAAGTCCCACTTGGGATACATCATAATAAACTACAAACCTCCTATTACTTTTACGAAAAGTCAAAATCAGAGATGAAGTTAGCTATCCTTAATATTCATGAAACTACCTTCAAAAGATTCCGACCAAGAAAATTTTTCTTTTTTTGAGTTAACTTAGCAATAGGGCAGCTATAATCTAGAGACTTTCCATGAACTGCCTATAATACATAGCCAAATATAAGAAGCTTAGAATGTCGGTTGGAGTCGTGGGTCTAGGACACCTTTTAACCACAACCACCTTTTGTAGATCCATTATGATCCTCTTACTAGAAATAATATAACTGAGAAAAGTTACAGCGTTTAACAAAAACTAAGACTTGGAGCATTTAGTATACAACTGCTGCTCCTTCAAGGTCTGTAACACTACACGAAGGAGATTATAATGTTCCACCTTAATCTTAAAAGACACCAAGATGTCATCTATGAACACAGTGATAAGAAGATCCAAAAACTTCCTGAAAACCCTGTTCATCAGATCTATAAATGCAACTAGGGCATTAGACAAAGCGAATGACATTACCAGGAACTCAAAGTGCCCATACAAAGTTAGGAAAGTCTTCTTAGGGATATCCTCCTCCATAATCTTAAGTTGATGATACGCAAACCAAAGATCTATCTTCAAAATGAATTTGACACCTTGTAACTGATCAAACAAGTCATCTATCCATGGAAGAGTATACTTGTTCTTGACTGTTACCTTATTCAACTGCCTATAGTCAATGCACATCCAAAAGGAACCATCCTTCTTGTGCACGATTAAAACCGGTGCACCCCAAAGTGACACACTTGAATGGATAAAACCCTTATCTAAAAGATTGTTAAGCTGCTCCTTGAGTTTCTTCAACTCAGCAGTAGTCATTCTATATAAAGAAATAGATATTTGATAAGTGTCCGAAAACAAATCAATACTAAACTCAATCTCCCTATCTGGAGAAACTCTAGAAAGAACATCCAGAAAGACCTCAGGAAACTGTAATAACCCACATATTTTTAAGCTAGGAAGTGAATAAGTATTCCTACGTATGAAATCTCCTATCTTGTGATTCATACTTGAGTACATGACTTACAATGAATATCCTTGTGATAGGATAGCTTATGATGCATTAAGCATGTTTATATGAGTCACTTAAGGTAATACAAGCTAAGAGTTTTTGAATCCATCAAGTTTTAGTGTTTGATTTTGAAAGGGTCATCTTTGAATGAGTATAACTCGATGTTAATGTGGTATTTTGGCTTATTTAGACCTACAAAATTGTAGAGAATCAAATTAGATTTCCAACGGTACCAATTTTGCCTTAATCCAATACCCAAATGAAAAGTTATACCTATTTTCGTGAGAGACAGTAAGGATAGGCGATTGGTTAGGCGCCGCCCTACCAAACATAGGCGATTGGTTAGGCGTCGCCAAAAAAAGCTTAGTAAATCACGTGGGCACCGCCTAAGTTAGTTCCAGGTGCCAAAAACACTCCGTTTTGAGTTATTTTAAGGGTAATTAAGTCTTTTAACACTCCTTACACGTCCCTAAACTTAACCCTACAAAATATATAGCTTCTAAACATATTTCAACCCTATTATCATCTCAAATCTCATCATCCAAGAGCACTAAAAGAGAAAAACAACTAGGGTTACATAAATAAGCTTGAAGATCCAATTTCAAGGAAATTCCTCCATCAATCATCAAGAATCTTTCTTCTAAGGTATGCGTGAGTTGATTCATGGACTCCTTTTTTCCATGAAGCTCAAGAACCATCTTCTAAAATTTTGTATTATGATGTTTATGTTGCTGGTGGTTGATGTTCATGTGGTTGGAGTATGATGATGCCTAAGATGGGATCTTTGTATGTTTATTGTGAGGATATGGTGGTATTTAACGTATAAATATGTAAAATTAGTGGTTGAATATTTGTAATCTTCATGAATCCACCTATGCCTAAGATGTGCATGTAAGGTGTTTGTGAAAATACCTAAGGGAATAGAAATCATGCTTTTATGACATAATAAGTCCTAAATGACTATTCCATGTTCTAAGTTTATGTTCAACGTGATCCCCATGCTATTGTCTTGAATTGAAGAAGTTGTACGAGATGCTCATGATATTGTTGTGATATGGAATGACCATGTTATTGAAGCCATGCAAGTATATACATGTTGTGTGCATTCCCAATCATGTGATAGATTGTTGAGAATCATTCTTATTATAAAAGCCTTACTTATGATATTGTGAATTTTGGACTCAAATCTTGTGGTCAAGTCATGTCGTGTGTGTTAGTTTCCTCCTATTGATTCCTAGGGGTACTTGTACCCGAAAACTATAGCTGTGTGCTTAGAGCCATGTCATGTTTCACGATATCTGAACTCAAGCTATGATCCATAGACTTCAACCAGTCATGTGACTCAGGAAAACCTCATGATCTTAGTCAGTTGTCAGATATCAGTAACATTCTGCCAGTTAATGGAATTCAGTAATAAGTGATGCACAGTCAGTTATTCATGTCCAAGCCCTCCAGAGTTGAGTAGAGGTTAGTATCGAGTGAACCCAAGAATGGGAACTCACCCGCAAATTTAGGATGTGATTCTTAGTGGTCATCCTTGTGTTTCAGAACTACAAAGCTAGCATAGGTTGAGACATATTAACCCATCAGATTAGGGTTGATGAGGTAACTTAACCCATTAATTTAGGTTCCCACTATTCTCATTGAGTACCCGCCAGATAAGGGTCACTCACAAGCTATCCTTACTTGTGGAACGGTATTGACACCCCTTCAGTCGGGGCAGAGATTGGACCCCAGCTTAGCCATAACGGCATACATGGGGCATGTCGGTTGAATAGTGGACTCAAATCTTGTGATCAAGTCATGTCATATGTGTCAGTTTCCTCCTATCGAGTCCTGGGAGTACTTGTACCAGAAAGCTATAGCTGTGTGCTTAGAGCCATGTCATGTTTCATGATATCCGAACTCAAGCTATGATTCCATAGACTTCAGCCAGTCATATGACTCAGGAAAACCTTATGATCTTAGTCTGTTATCAGATATAAGTAACATTCCGCCAGTCAATGGAATTCAATAAGATTAAGTTATGCACAGTCAGTTATTCATGTCCAGTCCCTCCAGATGAGAGTAGAGGTTAGCATTGAGTAAACCAAAGGATGGGAACTCACCCACCAGTTCAGGGTGTGATTCTTAGTATTTATCCTTATGTTATAGAACTACCTAGCCAGTGTAGGTTGAGATATCTTAACCTGTCAGATTAGGGTTGATGAGGTGGCTTAACCCGTCAGTTTAGGGTTTCCACCATTCTCATTGAGTACTCGCCAGATAAGGGTCACTCACAAGCTGTCCTTACTCGTGGCACAATATTGACACCCCTCCAGTCGGGGCATAGATTAGACCCCAGCTTAGCCATAACGGTATACATGGGGCATGTCGGTTAAACCCTACTTCCCATAATTTCAGTATCAGTCTTAATAAAAAAACACAGGGCATTCTTCAGATTTTTGTATATACAGGACTGTCAGATACAGTCGTCTATGTTATTAGTTTCAGTATCAGTCATGATAGTTATCACTAAACCATGTATTAGCTTACAGGTCATGCTATCACGTATTCATGGTCCCATTTTCTATCTATGTGTTTTTGCACTGCCACGTTCATATTGGGCAGTTAGTGTTATTCATGTATGAAGCCCTTTATTTTCAGCCTACCTTTCTCGTATACTCAATACTCTAGTTGTACTGACGTATTTGCGCTATGGCGCTTTCTTTTAATGTTACACCATAGGTTCTGAGACACGAGCTCCAGCCCAGCAGTAGCGGTAGCATTCCAGTTGCAAAGACACATCGAGTCCTCATTGATTCAAGGATAATTTGATTTGATACATTTATTTATTTATTCAGTTCAGTTTTACGAATTTAGTTGGAGACATGTTCTTTCAACTCCTTATTCAGATAGTTTAGAGGCTTTAAGATTTATGTTTAGACTTAGCTTTTAGATTGAGTTGTTTGGGTATTGTCACCCTCATGATTTTATTTAGTTGAACCTTATGGCCTTACAGTTCTATGTATTCTGCATTATTATATCATGATTTACAGTATACAGGTACAGATATCAGTCATGGGTTAGCTTATGGTCCCTCAGGGTCATGAGCACCATGTAGCATTCCGGTTCAGCGAATCGGGGTGTTACAAACTTAGTATTAGAGCCTAAGGTTCAATAGAGTCCTAGGAAGTCTAAAAGCCACATCTAGTAGAGTCTTGTATATGGGTGTGTTGCACGCCACATTTATATGCAGGAGGCTATAAGATGTTTTAGGAACAATCCCCTTTCTTCATTATTCATGTTATGCTAGTGAGTATAATCACAAGTTAAACTCTCAGTCTAATCCATTCTTCTCTAATTCCAGACCATGGCCCCAAAGAGAAGAAACCAGTCAGCTCCTCAGCCCAAAGATACTTTGGGCGAACATATTTCCCATGCGGAGTTTAGAGCCATATTTACCACACTTGCTCAGTCCATGGCTGCACAAAATGAATAGCCACCAGTCATTCTAGCTATTCCAGTGGCCAATCCTAAAGTATCTAGGGTTTAGGACTTTACTCGGATGAACCCTCCATCTTTCCATAGGTCTAAGTCTGATAAGGACCCTCAGGAGTTCATTGACCAAGTCTAGAGGGTTATTGAAATTATGGGTGTTACTTCTATTGAGAGTGCTGAGTTAGCCACCTACCAGTTACAAGATATTGCTTATGATTGGTACAAATAGTGGAAGTCTGAGAGGCTAGATGATACAGGCCCTATCGAGTAAGAGGAATTTTTCACGGCCTTCTTAGATTAATTCTTTCCCCAAGAGCTGAGGGAAGCCAAAGTTCTTGAGTTCATCAACCTCAGGCAGGGGAATATGATGGTTAGGGAGTATTCTCTCAGATTTACTCAGCTAGCCAGGTATGCTCCTCATCTGGTTGCAGACAATACAGCTAAGATGAGTAAGTTTATGTTACGGGTCAACGATAGCATGGTAAATGAGTATAGGTCTACGATGCTGATTGGTGATATAACCTTAGCCAGACTCATGAACCATGCCCAGCAAGTAGAAGAGCAGAAGTTTAAGATAGAAGAGAGGCAGAACAAGAGAGCAAGGTCAGGTAACTTCAGCTTTGCTCACCCCAAGTCAGATGGAAGAAACCGTTCACAGTTTTGCTCCAAGTCAGCTTTTCTAGCTCCTTTCTCTTCCAGCGTTCCAGCACCAAAGTTCAGAGATGGCAATAGAGATAAAGTGCCAGGCTCTAAATCTCAGGGCAGTGTTAGCAGTGCACAAACGAATCCCTTTTGTCAGACTTATGGTAAGAACCACAAGGGCATTTGCAGAGCCGGTAGTGATGTCTGTTTTGGTTGTGGCAAGCCAGGCCATAAGATTAGGGAGTGTCTTCAGTCAAGTCTTCAGGGTCAACAAAATCATTCTACAGCTCAGTCCAGTTACCCAAACCAGAAGGGTGCAATTTTTAATGCTACCAGTGGGTAATGCCCAAATAGACTCTATGCTCTTCAGTCCCGACAGGATCAGGAAAATTCTCCTGATGTCGTTACTGGTACGTTATAGATTTTCCATGTTCATATTTATGCTTTGCTATACCTAGGTACATCTTTGTCTTTTGTTACTCTATACATAGCAGGTAATTTTGAAATCAGTCCTGAAGTCCTAGCAGAGCCCTTCTCAGTCTCTACCTCAGTGGGTAAAACCATCATAGCCCGATGGGTATACAGGAACTATACGATTATGATATCTCAGAAATCCACGTCAGTAGATTTAGTGGAGATAAAGATAACTAATTTTAATGTCATTCTCAACATGGATTGGCTTTATTCCTGCTATGCCATAGTAAACTGCAGAAATAGGATAGTTCAGTTTCAATTCTCGAATGAGCCCGTACTAGAGTAGAAAGGTAGCATTTCAGCGTTCAGAGGTAAACTTGTTTCCTACCTTCGGGCAAGGAAAATGATTTCTAAGGGGTATGTGTATCATCTCGTGCATGTTAAAGATTCCAGTTCTGAATCCCCCAGTCTCAAAATAGTCCTTGATGTTAATGAATACTCAAATGTCTTTCCCAAAGATCTTCCAAGCATTTCTCCCAAAAGGGAAATAGACTTCGGCATAAACCTTCTTCCAGATACTCAACCTATTTCTATTCTTCCATACAGAATGGCACCAGCAGAACTCAAGGAACTAAAAGATCAGTTGAAGGATCTCTTAGATAAGGGATTTATAAGACCCAACATTTTCGGATAGGGTGTGACAGTATTATTCGTTTGTAAGAAAGATGGTTCTCTTAGGATGTAATTGATTATCATCAACTCAACAAGGTCATGGTCAAGAATAAATATCCTCTTTCCAGGATTGATGATCTATTCGACCAACTTTAGGGTGCTAGTTACTTCTCTAAGATAGTCCTCAGATCAGGCTATCATCAGCTCAGAGTTAGAGAATGTGACATTCCGAAGACAGCTTTCCGTATTCGGTATGGTCACTTTGAATTTTTAGTCATGTCATTTGGTCTTACCAATGCCCCTACATCTTTTATGGATTTGATGAACCATGTGTTCAATAAGTACTTGGACATGTTTGTCATAGTCTTTATAGATGATATTCTGATCTATTCTCGCACAGAGCGTGATCATACAGACCATCTCAGGATTGGTATTCAGACTCTCAGGGATCACTAGTTATTCGCTAAGTTCAGCAAGTGTGAATTTTGGCTAAGATTAGTAGTATTCCTTGGCCATATTATCTCTGGTATGGCATTAGAGTAGATCCTTAAAAAATTGAGGCAGTAAAAAACTGGCCCTAACCCGTATCTCCATCAGATATTTGGAGTTTCTTAGGTTTGACTGGCTATTATAGATGGTTTGTTAAGGGATTTTCTATTATTGCATCTCCCATTTACAGATTGACTTAGAAGAAGATTAAGTTTTAGTGGTCAGATTCATGCGAGAAGAGCTTTCAAGAGTTGAAGACTCGACTCACCTCAGCTCTAGTTCTAGCTATTCCAGATGGTTCAAATGGTTTGGTAGTCTATTGTGATGGATCCAGAGTGGGTTTAGGTTGTGTCCTCATGTAGCATGGTAAGGTCATAGCCTATGCCTCCAGACAGTTAAAGCCACATGAGAAGAATTATTCTACTTATGATCTTGAGTTAGCAGCGGTAGTTTTTGCCTTGAAGATTTGGAGGCATTATCTCTATGGAATTCATGTAGATGTCTTCACAGACCATAAAAGCCTCCAGTATGTCTTTTCCTAGAAATATCTCAATCTTTGCCAAAGAAGGTGGTTAGAGCTCTTAAAGGATTACGACATGAGTGTTCTTTATCATTTGGGCAAGGCCAATGTTGTGGCCGGCGCTCTCAGTTGACTCTCCATGGGTAGTATTTTTCATGTTGAGGATAGTAAGAAAAAGATGGCTCAGGAGATCCATCAACTTGCCAGAATAGGCGTTTGCTTAGTCGATTCTTCAGAGGGTGGTGTATGTGTTCATAGTAGTTCAGAGTCATCTCTAGTTTCTGAGGTGAAAGAAAAACAAGACAGGGATCCTAGCCTTGTCAAACTCAAAGAGTCAGTTCAAAATCTGAAAGTTGACGTTTTCTCCCAAGAGGGAGATGGTGTTCTTTGTTTTCAGGGTCGTTTATGTGTTCCAGGTGTAGATGAATTGAGGCAGCGAATTCTTGCAGAAGCGCATACTGCGCAATACTCTATTCATCCAGGGGCCACTAAGATGTACCGCGATATGCAGGAGATGTATTGGTGGAGTGGGATGAAGAGAGATATTGTAGAGTTTGTGGCTAAGTGCTCTACATGTCAGTAGGTTAAGATAGAGCATCAGAAACCTAGTCGATCCATGTAAGATTTCACCATTCCTACTTGGAAGTGGGAAGAAGTTAACATGGAATTCGTGATGGGTTTGCCTAGAACTCGTCATCAGCATGATTCAGTCTGGGTCATTATAGATAGAATGACTAAGTCAGCTCATTTTCTTCCTGTTTGTACTTCTTATTCCACCGAGGATTATCCCAAACTCTATATCAGGGAGTTACTCAGGTTATATGGTGGTCCACTATCTATCATCTCAGACAGAGGTACCCAATTCACTTCTCACTTTTGGAAAGTGTTCCAAAAGGGTCTCGGTACCCAAGTCCATCTCAGCACAACATTTCATCCTCAAATAGATGGTCAAGCAGAGAGGACCATTCAGACTTTTGAAGATATGCTAAGGGCGTGTGCAATTGACTTTAAGGGAAGTTGGGACAACCACTTTTCTTTAATTGAGTTTGCATACAATAATAGCTATCATTCTAATATTCAGATGGCTCCATTCGAAGCTTTATATGGTAGAAGATGTATATCTTTAATTGGTTGGTTCGAAGTTAGTGAGGCCTCAATCATAGGTCCTGACTTAGTATTCGACGCCTTAGAGAAAGTTCAGTTGATCAGAGAGAGACTCTGGGCTGCTCAGAGCCGACAGAAGTCCTATGCAGATGTTTATAGAAAGGATCTCAATTTCGAGGTCAATGACTATGTCTATCTTAAGATCTCTCCCACGAAGGGAGTGAAGAGGTTTGGCAAGAAAGGGAAACTCAGTCCCCGGTATGTCGGTCTCTTCAAAATTCTTTGTTGCTTCGGCAAGGTAGCTTATGAGCTTGAGTTGCCTTCAGATCTAGCCTCAATCCATCTAGTCTTCCATGTCTCTTTGCTAAAGAAGTGGATAGGTGACCCAGCAGTTGTTATCCCTATTCAGAGCATCGACATTCAGAACGACCTCTCTTATGAAAAGATTCCAGTCGAAATCTTAGATTATCAGACTCGTAGATTAAGAAACAAAAAAGTCCCTCTAGTCAAGGTTCTTTGGCAAAATCAGTCTCATGAGGGAGCTACTTGGGAAGCAGAAGCAAATATGTGTACCAAGTATCCTCACCTTTTCCCCGCCAATTCAGATCAAGCTCAAGGTAACAGTTTTCCTTAATCTTATTCAGTTTCACGTTTGTGTTTCCAGTTAAATTTGGTACCAATTAACCATTTCATACTCAGTCATGCATTCATGTATCAGTTGTCCGTGCATTAGATATGCACGAGTTTATTATGTTTAGCATGTCAGTCATGAGATCAAGTTTCAGTTCTTCATGTTTAGTTTAGGTTCTATTGTCTTGTATCCCTTCTCAGTAAATTCTCATTCGAGGACGAATGTTCCCAAGGGGGAGATATTGTAATACCCCATATGTTTCTAAGCTAGGAAGTGAATAAGTATTCCTACGTATGAAATCTCCTATCCTGTGATTCATACTTGAGTACATGACTTACAATGAATATCCTAGTGATAGGTTAGCTTATTATGCATTAAGCATGTTCATATGAGTCACTTAAGGTAATACAAGCTAAGAGTTTTTGAATCCATCAAGTTTTAGTGTTCGATTTTGAAAGGGTCATCTTTGAATGAGTATAACTCGATGTTAATGTGGTTTTGATATAACTTCAGGATCAAAACCAAAATACACAGCCACAAATGGGGTCACATAAGAAAGAGTAGAATCTAGATCAAGCAGAAAATACATATCATGAGAAGAGAGCTATAAAGTACCAGTAATGACATCAGGCAATGCCTTAAATTACTGTCGAGTAGCAAGAGCATACAACCTATTCCAACCAGCACCAGTACCGAAAGTAGAAATAAATGCAGAAACAACACCCTCAGGTGTAGGAGCAGAAGATGAAGAAACCGCAGCCTTACTTTCTCCTGAATCTCCCTTACCAACCGGACAGTTTCTAAGCATATGGCTAGGCTGACCATATTTGAATCACCTTTCCCTTCTCTCATCACAAAAACACCTATTCAACCTACCACAGAATCAAAAAGAAGGGCTTAATGAGGTCGATTGAGACCCACTTGCTTGAGATTGGGCACCATGTGCCCAAAACATATCGCTACCTTATTGTCGTCTATCAGTCGAAGGCTTCGGATATGAAGCACTAGCTGTAGAGAAAGAACAAGAACTTCCCTGATTTTTCTTTGGCCACTTACCGCCATCCGACCACCTTGCTGTTGAGCACCACCCTATTTAGATGACCTAAACTTCTTACGTTGCCTTTCCCCAAACTCTGCCTTCTTTTTCTTTTCTTCCTCCACCTGCTGCATATGAATAATTAACCTGGAAATATTCATATACTTGATCAGCAATGCAGTCTTACATTCAAGGATCAACTCCCAAGACAGTCCAGAAGTGAACTTTCTCATCTTTGCCCGCATATCAGACATCATATCTAGTGCATACCTAGATAACTGATAAAACTTCAAGGCATATTCCTTGACAGACATTTTTTCTTGGCTTAAATTAACAAACTCCTCTGCTTTCGCTTCCCTTAACTCTTAAGGAAAAAGTGGATCAAAAAAAGCATTAGAGAAAGTCTCCAAGAAAGTCAACTCCTCAACATCACTTCTCACCCTATCCCATTCCTCGTACCATTGGTATGCCACATCATTAAGCTGGTAAATAGAAAAATTCACCCCTTCCATATTCATCGACTACATCACCCTGGCGATTTTCTCTATTTCAACCAAAAAACCTAGAGGATGCTCTTACACCTTCACACCAGTAAAAGTAGGAGGATTCTTCTTCATAAACTGGCTAACCCATGTGGCCTCAATCGATGAAACACAAGATGCATACCACTTAGACTGAGTAACAACCAACTGAGCAATAACATAAATCAATTAGCAAAATTCTGCATTAGTCACCACACCCTAAGGTGGATTAGTAGTAGTAGCAACCGGTGGAACTTAAGAAATATCTGGGACTAGAGACCTAGACCACGTATGGATCCCCTAAGTAGTACATGTCCCTTCCATATTATCCCCAGTTGGGACAAAAGAGTTACCTTGCATCTCAGATCATCGAGGCATATTCTGAAAAGTGAACAAACTAGGAGTAAAAAGGACCTTTGACCTTGTAGCTTGAAAATAGAATACCAAGAAAGTAAAACATTTCTAAATTCCTTCTATCCTCTCCCTCATGATTATAGCACTCTACACACCCCTAAAAGAGACTCTACTCGACACGTTTTGGTGGATTCCCAATTGACCATAAACCTAAAGCTCTGATACCAACTTGACATAACTCGACCTGGGGACTTGTCGTAATGGTCATCCTAAGTCCAACAAAGACTAGTGACCACACCAGTTACCTTACTCAACCATACAAATCCTTATGCTTAGTTGGATGAATTTCAAACATATAACAAGATAACATTTCAGTGAAAATCTAGACTATAGGATCGATCTATAACTGTGACCAACCTAAATGAGTCCAACCATCCAAACCCAACCAATAACTATAACCAGACCAAAACCATAAACAAAAATCAAAACAATAACCTAACCAAGTTCCATAACATAACATAAAAGAATAAAATAGTGTGAAATTTAGTCCAACGGTATTAGCCCCATTACCTATGCCAATACTAACGCTGACACCAATACCGATCCCACCCATACCAACCCATAGTAGTTCTACAAAATCCTCTAACCAAAAGAAAAGCAATATTTAATTAGGATATGCCCCCAACCATAGCCAAAACCAATATCCATAAAATATCCAAAGTATGTAAAAACATCTATGAACATGAAATGGAGCCTTCCAAAATATGGAAGATTACACTTCAATCCCCTAGATGATCTTAAAATTCAATCACTAAGCAGGAAGAGTAGAATGGTTAGTTCCTGTATCATATGGGGATACAGCCACCCAAAAAAGGGTTAGTGCGTGAACGTTGGCAAGTACTATGGATAAGGATAAAATAATGTCACCAAGTTAAACCACGTAAACCAACCATATGCACACAAACTATATATATATGTATGGAAAGGGAATAGGATTTAGCAGGCATTTGAAATCATTAACATGTATTTATGTATCTTAACCATCCTAGAACAACCCATAGGCTATATGGGTCTAGTATAACCCTCTGAATGGGCCTCGATATGTGTAGCTGCACGAACTAGAGCTACCATATTAGTAGGAGATTTTTGAGCACTCTTCGCTCTCCATGATATAGATAAATAATGTACTTAAAGAATTCCCATGTACTTTATAGTTTCATTTATAGTCGCTATAACCAACCCCTTATGTTAAAAAATATGAGTTTCTAATTTCTATCTATTGGACTCATACCTTCATGATTAGCTATCATTCCCTGCCATTATTTCCCAATTAAAACTATTTCTATCCAACCAAATCCGTATCCTATTATTATTAAACAAGGCTATCAGTTATAGTATCATCATACCTACTATACTTTGAAAACAATGTCCTTATCCAACCTTTTTATGTAAATAGATTCCCATGAACCCATATATTACATTATCAAGTTAACATAGGGGAATTTCGTGTACCCCACAAGTGTTCCGTTATTAAGTTTTATTGGGGGAGTCCATTTACCCAACAAGTTGTTCATTGACATATTTACCTAGGGGATTCCTTGGTTCCCTATAAGAAAGTTTAATTAACCATAACCATGGAAACCTTACCAATTTAAACATTCCAAACCATTTTTTAAAACCCCTTAAAATTCTCTCATAGTCTGAGCCTTAGAGTGTGTTCAGCGTAGTATAAATTTGGCCCTAAAAGATTGAGAAGTGTCTTTCCAAGTGAGAAATATTTTGAACCATTTATAATTTCCCTAATATTGACTTTTTTTCATGTAGAGAATTGAATAATATTTCCATCGATACCAATTTCATTAAAATCTGGCATCGGATGAGGAAACTATGACCGTTTAACTGAAAGCAGCCGGAATTGCCCAGGTGCGATGACCAGGTTGACAGACCGTCGAGTTTATGATGGACCGTCGCCTAGCCCGTCGTAACCAAGGAAGTGACTCCCTTTCTTAGCCCAAGTGCGATGGCCAGGACGACGGAGTGTCAAGGCTGCGATGGACCGTCACTAGGACCATCACCGCTGAGGTAGTAAGGCCTCGTCTTAGCCAACATGCGACGGACGATCCGACGGACCCTTGAGTTTATGACAGACCATCACTAAGACCGCTACATTGAGGTAGTGTATTATTTTACTGACCGATGTGCGATGGATGATCCGACGGATCGTCATACTAAGCGACAGACTGCCAGATTAAGCGATGGACTATCAGACTAAGAGATGGACTATCGCTTCAACCATTGCAGCCACTGTTCAGCATTTTTAACTCAATTTTAAAAGGAATTTTTGGTCTTTTTCCCACTCTTTTCAGCCCCTATTTATATCTGATCAAGACTCATAATTTCATTCTTCATCTTTAACATCAAAAACTAGGGTTTCTACAAAATCAAAACCCTTCTTTCTTCTTCAAGAAAAATCAAGAGAAATCAAGAAATCAAGAAATCAAGAATCTCTCTAAGAGCCTTCAAGAAATCAAGAAATCAAGAATCTCTCAAGAAACCTTTTCTAAATTTCAAAGATTCTTATGTTTATGAGTTTTCATGATTCATGTGAATTAAAATTGGAGTTCATGCTATTATTGAATTTTTAATTCATGTTTTGTTTATGAGGTTTCAAGCTTTGGCCCTAGTATGTGATATTCATGTGATGTTCATGATAAAACCTCTTCAAGTGTCTTGTTAAGTGATGTGTTCATGTCAATTAAGTGTAGAAATTGTTGAATAAGCAAGGCATGCTCCCCATATGTTTGATAAAATGCTTATGTGAAAGAATTAGAGCCATTATAGTATGTTTACTAGAAATCCCCAATTGTGTGCAAGCCCATGCATGCCAAGTGTTTGTTGAAAAGCCTTAGTGAATGAATTGTGACATGATAGTATGAAATTTCCCAATTATGTGGTTGATGCAATACATGTTAAGTGTTTGATACATGCTTAGTTTTTGATGCAAGACCTTGTTGAATGGGGTATGAGCCAATAGCTTGTCTTCCTATACTATCACATGTTTATGATTTCTAAATGTTTGAAGAGATGGTTTAGTGATTGTGATGGTGAATGAATATCCATGATCTTGATTATTCAAGAATGGCTATGTTTTACTTTTATGTTATCGAGTCCTGGGGGTATTTATACATAAAAATTAGCTGTAGTCTCGAGCCCGTGTTAGTTTTCTCAATAATCTTAGTCAAGCCATGATTCTTAGAACTCAGTGAGTTACAGAACTCCAAAATCTCAGACACTTGTTGAACCTGAGAAATCCTAGAAATCTCAACAATCTCGGTAATCTTAGTGGCGCTAGTATTCTATCCTCAGTTCAGTACTCAGCTCAGATCTAGTAGTAATCAAGTGTTCAATTTAGTCCTCAGTATTATTCGAGTAATCAACCCGAGCTCAATATCATTTAGCCAGATGACAAGATTTAGTAGTATTCTGCCAGATATAGAACCAAGTGAATTTAGCATAACTCAGTCAGATCAGTCGAGAAATATGATCAGTATCAGATTTGACTCAATTTAAGTTTAGTTGAGAATCAGTTCAGAGTCTTTCAGTTGTGAGTAGGATCTAGCACCGAGTAAGTGCAGGGATGACGTCTCTCTATTAGAGAGGTAGAGTTATTAGGAGCAATTCCTAAGGATGAGGGAGTCACCCGTTATAAAAAGTCTTGACACTTGTTAGAAAAAGGCTTGACTATTATACTTCCTTAGGCTTGACTTCCTATGAGGGTCACCCTTTAGAGAGGCATGACCAGAGAGGTCCCTACCCGTGGAATGATATTGACACCCTTCCAGCTGGGGTTACAGGTTGGACCCCACCAGTTTAGATTTGGGGCATGTTGGTTAAGTGAGCACTCCCACAGTTCTAGTTTCAGTATCAGTCTTCAGAGTAGAACTCAGAAATCAGGACTATAAGATATAGTCACCTATATCAGTAAGGAACTCAGATAGTTCCATTGATTCATAGACCACCCTCTATATAGGCATGGTCTCACATAAAGTTATTTGGTATTAGTACTATCAGATCCAGAGATCACCCATTAGATAAGCTTGATCTCAGTCTCAGATTTTAGTTGAGTAATCTTATTATAAGATCCAGAGATCACCCATTAGATAGGCTTGATCTCAGTCTTAAATTTAGTTGAGTAATCTCATTATCAGATCAGAGATAACCCATTAGATAGGCTTGATCTTAGTCTCAGATTCAGTTGAGCAATCTCATTATGAGATCCAGAGATCACCGATCTCATTATCAGATCCAGAGATCACCCATTAGATTGGCTTGATCTCAGTCTCAAATTTAGTTGAGTAATCTCATTATCAGATCCAGAGATCACCCGTTAGATAGGCTTGATATCAATCTTAGATTCAGTTGAGTAATCTTATTATCAGATCCAGAGATTACTCGTTAGATAGGCCTGACCTCATTCTCAGACTTAGTCAAGTATTCTCATTATCAGATTTAGAGATCTTCCGCTTGAAAGGTTGGATCTCAGGCATAATCATTTCTTATCATTGATAGTAGATTAAAGGATTATCCGTTAGAGAGGTTTGATCTCAGATTTAGTCAGTTGAGAGTACAAAGCTCAGAGTGCAGTCATTGATGTGAGTAGATTCAGTTAATCAGCTCTAGTAACGTTAGTTTCTGAGATCACTCGCTAGAGAGGACTGATCTCAACTTCAATGCTCAGTTATTAATATCAGAAGATTCAATTGTTCAGTACCTCAGTATTAGTAGTGAGTTCATATTTTAGTAAAGAAGTATCTGAGTTTCAGTACATGCATGTGTTCTCATTCGGTGCTCTTATGATTATTCAATTAAGTAATTGTTTATACATAAGCCCTAGTATTTAGCCTTACTTCATCTTCATACTCAGTACGTTCCCATACTGACACATTTGCGCTAGGTTTTTTATTTGATACCATAGGTTCAGAGGCATGAAATCCAAATTACCCTTAGCAGCTTAGTCCCAGTCAGCAGTAGTCGATGCAACAGTAAGTCCTCCTCATTCGAGGATGATCCTTATTTTTTTATCACATCAGATTTAGTTTATTTTTAGTAGACAGAGTTAGTTGGGGGCATGTACCATCAACTCCACAGTTCAGACAGTTTAGAGGCTTTTCGGACAGATGTATCAGTATTCAGTTTTCAGTATTTTTAGATGTTTTGAACCTTATGGCTAATTTACATATATATTATCTATATTATGTAGTACTCAGGTATAGATATCAGTAGAAGGTTAGCTTGTGGTCCTTCGGGATCATGAGCACCGTGTGACATTTTGATTTTAGAAAATAGGGTCGTTATAAACATGGTATCAGAGCCTAAGGTTCAATAGTGTCTTAGGGAGTCTGAAAAGCCCCATATAGTAGAGTCTTGTGCATGGGTGTGTTTCACACCACATTTATGTACAAGAGGCTATAAGATATTTTAGGAGCAGTTTCCCTTCTTTCAGTATTTATGTCGTGTGAGTAAGAAAATGCTCAAGTTGATCCTTAGTCTAATACACTTCTTTTTTCCATTTATAGAGGATGCCTCCTCGCAGAGAGAATGCCCATAGGGTTGATGACTAGACACCTCAGCCAATAGATCCTGAGAATGAGATATGTCACATGCAGAGTTTTGGACAGCTTTTTAGGCGCTAGCCCAAACTATGACAACTAGTGTTACGAGAAACCATCAAGTTGTGGCCTCACCTAAATAAGATAGGGGTTCATCTGCAGCCAGAATTAGAGAGTTCATGAGGATGATCCCACCAAAATTCTTTGGATCAGTACCAGGTGAGACCCACAACTTTATCTTGAGGAGGTGAGGAAGATCACCCAGATTATGTATGTTTCTGAGGAGGAGAGTGTAGAGCTAGATCCTATAGGTTGAAGGATATTTCTGATGATTAGGTAGTGATATGTAAGAAGGGTAAAGGGGAGGATGAAGCTCTCGTGACTTGGCAAGAGTTTTAGGATACCTTTTTAGATACGTTTTTCCCACTAGAGATGAGAGAGGATAAGGTAGAAGAGTTCATGAACCTAAGGGAAGGAACCATGAAAGTGAAAGAGTATTGTCTTAAGTTCAACCAGTTAGCTAAGTATGATCCTGACTTGATAGCTGGCCCTAGAGCGAGTATGAGTAAGTTTGCGACTGGTGTATCCGGGTTAGTATTGATGGTGTGTAGGGCTGCTATACTCAATAGAGATATAGACCTCACTAGACTGATGATGCATGTACAACAGATTTAGGTAGATAAGATGAAAGAAAGAAAGAGAGTGAGTAAGAAAGCTAGAGTAGGTAGTCATAGTTTCTCTCAGGCAGGTTCCCAGGGTGGTATCCATCCTCAGCATAGCTAGAGATTTTTATTCCCAGCTTTATCCTCAGCTAGTGTACCCACACCAGATTTTGGGGGTGTTAGTAATGATTGGACGCTAGACCCTAAAGCCTAGAGTAGTACTAGTGGTGTTCGTACCTATCCACTTTATGGAGAGTATGGAAAAAACCACCTAGGTATATGTAGAGCCGGTAGTGATGTGTGCTTTAGGTGTGGTATTCCAAGCCACAGAATGTGAGAATGTAGAGTTATAGCTCATAGGGGTAGCTAGTTTTATCAATAGAGTGCCCCTTCCAGTGCCAATAGTGGTCAGCATCAGAATAGACTTCATGCACTTCAGACCCACCATGATCAAGAAAGGTTCCCTGATATAGATTTGGGTATGTGATGATTCCTTCATCTTTATGATATGCATTGTTAGATCCTTTGCTCCCATTTTGAGCTTATATGTTAGCATGAGTCATGCATTAGTTTCAGATCTCAGTCAGTTAATCATGACTTGATTCGTAGGTGCCCCGTGCACCGCCCCAATATTTTAGTGAAGTGTATTTCGAGGGACATAGAGTCCCAAGGGGGATATACCCCATGATATTGTGATGCTTTCATGTTGTTAGACTCATTTATTAGCATGTTTAGACTCTCCTTATGAAGTTAAGATCATTTATCATTGCATAGCCATTAAAGCTTTCGAGAGTCAGTTCAGTCAGATATACATGCATTAGATATGCATGTTCAATAGAAAGAGTCCAACTTTTCAGTATATTCAGTCATGCATTCATGAGAATAGCTCAGTTACGAATCCATGCATTAGATATGCATTTCTATTATGAGAATTCAGCTTATGAGTAGCTTTAGTCGAGTATTCCATGCATCAGATATACATGTCTAGCATGAGAGCTCAGTATATCAGTAGTTCCAGTTGGATAGTCATGTTTTAGATGCTATCAATCCTTGAGTAAGTTTAGTTGATTAGTATTCTTAGACTATCAAGAGACATTCAAGGACGAATGTTTCCAAGGGAAAGATATTATGAAACCTCACAAAATTCTCTCGTAGTATGAGCCTTAGAGCGTGTTCAGCAAAGTGTAAATACGATCTTAAAAGGTTGAGAAGTATCTTCCCAAGTGAAAAATATTATGAACTGTGTATAATTTCCCTAATATCAACTTTTTTCATGTAGATCATTGAATAAGCTTTCCATCAATACCAATTTTATCAAAATCTGGCGTCAAACAAGAAAGTTATGGACATTTTATTAAAAGCAGTCAAAACTGTCCAGGTGCGACAATCGGGTTGACGGACCATCGAACTTGCAATGGACCATCGCCTAGCCCATCGTAACCAAGGAAGTGACCCCCATTCTTGGCCCGAGTGCGAAGGCCAGGACGATGGACCATCAAGGCTACGGTGGACTGTCGCTGGGACCATCGTGCTAGGGTAGTGTGGCCTTATCTTGGCCAACGTGCGATGGATGATCCAACGGACCATCGGGTTTGCAACGGACCATTGCTAAGACCATTGCATCAAGGTAGTGTATTATTTTTCTGACCAATGTGCAACGGACGATCCAACGGACCGTCAGACTAAGCGATGGACCGTTGCTTCGACTGTCGTAGCCCCCGTTCAACATTTTTAACTTGATTTTAAAAAGGTTTTTTGGTCTTTTTCCACTCTTTTCAGCTCCTATTTATATCCGATCAAGTCTCACAATTTTATTCTTTATATTTAACATTAAAAAGTAGGGTTTCTACAAATCAAAACCTTTCTTTCTTCTTCAAGAAAAATCAAGAGAAATAAATAAATCAAGAATCTCTCCAAGAGCCTTCAAAAAAGAGTTTTCTAAGGTATGCAGAGGTTGATTCTTAGGTCCCTTTCATCCAAGAAGCTTAAGAACCCTTTTCTAAATTTCAAAAATTCTTATGTTTATGAGTTTTCATGATTCATGTGAATTGAAATTAGATTCATGCCATTATTGAGTTTTTAATTCATGTTTTGTTTATGAGGTTTCAAGATTTGATCCTAGTAAGCGATATTCATGTGATGTTCATGATAAAACCTCTTCAGGTTGCTTGTTAAGTGATGTGTTCATGTCAATTAAGTGTAGAAATTGTTGAATAAGCAAGACATGCTCCCCATAGGTTTGATAAAATGCTTATGTAAAAGAATTGGAGCAATTATAGCATGTTGACTAGAAATCCCCAATTGTGCGCAAGCCCATGCATGCCAAGTGTTTGTTGATAAGACTTAGTGAATGAATTATGAGATGATAGCATGAAATTCCCTAATTATGTTCTCTTCGATACATGCTAAGACTATGATACATGCTAAGTGTTTGATGCAAGACCTTGTTGAATGGAGTACGAGCCAATAACATGTCTTCCTATACTATCACATGTTTATGATTTCTAAATGCCTGAAGAGATGCTTTAGTGGTTGTGATGGTGAATGAATGTCCATGATCTTGATTATTTAAGAATAGCTAACTTTTATGTTATCGATTCCTAGGGTATTTATACCCGATAAATTAGCTACAGTCTGGAACCCATATAAGTTTTCTCGATAATCTTAGTGAAGCCACGATTCTTAGAGCTCAGTGAGTTACAGAACTCAAAACACTCAGGCAGTTGCAGAACCTGAGAAATTAAATCTCAGTAATCTCAGTGTCACTAGTATTATAGCCTCAGTTTAGTACTCAACTCAGATTAGTAGTAATCAAGTGTTCAAATCAGTGCTCAGTAGTATTCGAGTAATCTATGCCAAGCTAAGTATCATTTAGTCAGATGACGAGATTTATCAATTTCTGTCAGATACAAAACCAAGTAAATTCAGCATAACTCAGTCACATCAGTTGAGAATCATGATCAGTATCAGATTTGACTCAGTTTAAGTTCAATTGAGAATCAGTTTAGAGTCTTTTAGTTGGGAGTAGGAGCTAGCACCAAGCTAGTGCAGGGATGGCGGCTCCCTGTTAGAGAGGCAGAGTCATTAGGAGCAATCCCTAAACTCTAGAACTCTAAAGCCAATGAAGGATATAGGAGTCACCCATTAGGAAAAGGCTTTTCAGCAGTTAGAAAAAGGCTTGACTATTATACTGACTTTGGCTTGACTTCTGGTAAGGGTCACCTGTTAGAGAGGCTTGAACAGAGAGGTATTTACCCGTGACATAGTGTTGACACCTTTCTAGTTGGGATTATAGATTGGACCCTACCAGTTTAGATTCGGGGTATGTCAGTTAAGTAAGCACTCCCACAATTGCTGTTTCAGTATCAGTCTTCAGAGTAGAACTCAAAAATCAGGACTGTCAGATACAATCACCTATATCAGTAAGGAACTCAGATAGTTCCATTGATTCATGGATCACCCACTAGATAGGCATGGTGTCACATAAAGTTATTCAGTATCAGTATTATTAGATCCAGAGATCACCCGTTAGATAGGCTTGATTTTAGTCTCAGATTCAGTTGAGTAATCTTATTATTAGATCCAGAGATCACCCGTTAGATAGGCTTGATCTCAGACTTAGATTTAGTTGAGTAATCTCATTGTCAGATCCAGAGATCACCCGTTAGATCGGTTTGATCCCTGTCTCAAATTCTGTTGAGTAATCTCATTATCAGATCCAAAGATCACCCATTAGATTGTCTTCATCTCAGTCTCAGATTCAGTTGAGTAATCTTATTATTAGATCCAGAGATCACCCATTATATAGGCTTGATGTCAGTCTCAGATTTAATTGAGTAATCTCATTATCAGATCCAGAGATCACCCATTAGATAGGCCTGATCTCATTCTCAGACTCAGTCTAGTATTCTCATTATCAGATCTAGAGATCTTCCGCTAAATAGGTTGGATCTCAGAAATAATCATTTTTTTTATCATTGATAGTAGATTCGGGGATCATCCGTTAGAGAGGTTTGATCTCAGATTCAGTTAGTTGAGAGTATCAAGCTCAGAGTGCAGTCATTGATGTGAGTAGATTTAGTTAATCAGCTCCAGTAACATCAATTTCTGAGATCACTCGCTAGGGAGGACTAATCTCAACTCCAATACTCAGTTATCAATATCAAAAGATTCAGTTTTTTAGTACCTCAGTATTAGTGGTGAGTTTACATATTTGTAAAGTAGTATCCGATTTTTAGTATTTCGAGTCACGATAATTTTAGTTATGGTTTGTGCATTTATGCTTGTGTTCTTATTCAGTACTCTCATCATTATTCAGTTAAGTAATTATTCATGCATAAGCCCTAGCATTTAGCCTTACCTATCTTCATACTCAGTATATTCCCATACTGACGTATTTGCGCTATGGTGTTTTATTTGATACCATAGGTTCAGAGGCACGAGATCCAAAGTACCCTTAGCAGCTCATTCCTAGTCAGCAACAGTAGACGTAACAGTAAGTCCTCTTCATTTGAGGATGATCCTTATTTTATTATCTCATTAGATTTAGTTTATTTTTAGTAGACGGAGTTAGTTGGGGGCATATCCCATCAACTCTATAGTTTAGACAATTTAGAGGCTTTTGGGATAGATGTATCAGTATTTAGTTTTCAGTTTTAAGTATTTTTAGATGTTTTGAACCTTATGGCCAGTTTTCACATTTATTATCTATATAATGTAGTGCTCAGATATAGATATCAGTAGAGGGTTAGCTTGTGGTCCTTCAGGATCATGAGCACCGTGTGACATTCTGGTTCCAGTATATCGGGCCATTACATATTTAAACCATTTATACCATTTAGTGATCCATTACTAAACCATACAATGCAATAGTTCCTTCAAAAATCCAATAATATAGTAAAAGCATTAACATAGTTATTTTATCAAACATGTTGAGGGCATAGTATTTCCAAAACCAATTTTCAGTTATCAGTTAACCATTCCCATGAAACCAATTCTCCAAACTACCATTAAAACATGTATAAAAATAATTAAAACATGCAAAAACCATAACCAAGTATTTATAACCAAAACCCTAATACATATTTGAAATCCCCCAAACCATACAATAATTATGCCATGAAAACATTTTGTAAATCATGCCTTTAGTTGGAACAAAAAATACGGGAGGAGTTTCTTGCCTTAGACGATGAATATGATGGAGAAAAATCACCAACTCAAGCCCCAAATAGAACTCCTTAGTGAAACCCTAGCCTTACTTTACCCAAGAGCCTTAGAGAGAATTGTAGAGTGTTTAAGAGAGTTTTCTAAGTTTTTAATGAATTAATAATAAGTTAAATAACTTCACAAATGGTTTAGAAGTCATGGGGCCTTAATATATTAAGAGGCAAAATTTCCAGATTGCCTCCACTTAAATTGTATAAAAATCCCATCATTGGGTACGACTATACCATACTGGGCGTACCCTCCAATACGAGTGGTATCCACAACTTGTACCCTTGTCCACCTCCTTGGACCCAACACTGTCCAATATATGATTTATCCAAACCAAGTCGTAACCAAGCATAAGACTAGTTCCCTTGACCTGTACCCTAGTAGAATAAAATCACAAGAGGTTTGAAAATTATCGAATATACGATTTCATGGTTTGACTCATACCCTGGCTTACGACTCATAGTGAGTCACTTATACTCAGATCCAAGTTATTTTACAAAGTCTCATATTAATTAAAGGAAAAACCCAAATCAAATTACCCATATCCAACCATACGGCTTCTACTAACTTAATTCGTACCCATTCAATTGTAAGGCCACGCAAAGTTCCCTCGTAGTTTGAGCCATAGGGTATGTCAAGTGAGGCATAATTTAGACCTTAAAAGATGGAGAAGTTGCTTCCTAAGTGAGTAACATTTTAACCATGTAGAATTTCTCTAATTTCTACTTTTTGTCATGTGGAAAATCTAATAAGAGTTCCATCGATATAAGATTTTCCCAAATCTGACACTCGGGTAAAAAGTTATGGTTAATTTAAGCCTTAGTCATAAAACTGCATTATTTAACTGCCTGGCACATCATGGAGAGGGTTGATTTGGCAATTATCAATTTCCAGTGAAACCCCGCAATAGTGATGAGACGCGGAGGAGTCCCAGGTCCCAACTAGTGGGAAAACACGATTGCTTCGCATCACAGAGGCTACAAATTTTCCAATTGTGAAATTCCAGTGAGCCACCATGATAAGTGGTGCATTGCGGAGGCCAATGAAATCAGGTTCCAGTTGAAGTTTTTAAGTTTCACACAGATGTTTAAAAGGGCACTTTGAACCTTTTTGAAGCCTATAAAATCATGGAAACACTAAATTAAAGCCATTTACAAGCATCTTATGAGGTTTTTCTCAAGTTTTCTCTCAACATAAACCCTAAGTATCCAAAACCTCTTCCAAGAAACTCAAAAATCCACCATGGATTTCCTAAATTGAGTCAAGATTAAAGGTTTCCGAGTCAAGGACCTTAAGAACCCTCATTCTAGAGCACGAATAGAGTTCCAAAAGTGAGAGTTCATCAAAAGATTCTAATTCAATGTATGTGGGGTTTTTGAACAAGGGTAACCCTTTCACCCTTGTGCCCAAAAAGATATTTACATCATGAAATTCGTGAAATATATGAGATTTTTTTACATGAATTTAATTGGGGTTTTCATGCATTATTATTGAATGCATTATATTGATATTTCCCATGAATTAAGAGTCAAATGGCATGATTTCTATATGTTTTCTTGAGTATTTATAGCTGGGTATAAATCCCATGATTTTACTCCTTGATAAGCTAATATTTACATTGTTGAGATATTGAAGCATATGGCTATATTGAGATTTTGAAGTAACTTGTTGAAATTACCAGATTTCCACATGATTTATGAATCTATATGCTATATATTATGCTTTTGATAAACTTTAACTTGAGATTTAATTATGAGTTAGTAAGCCCTATTTGAGACTTATGAAATTATGAACTCTTGTGCTATGAGTACCTATGTTTTGAGTATTTTGAGATGATTGAGAAATGAGTTGACCTAATGGTCCTTGATCTTTGAAATCCACTTCACTATATGAGATTATTGATTTAATTATTGGTTTTATGGTGAACTATGTATTATTCTAAAAGTGGATTTTTTTAATGATATGAGCGCAGATAATCTAAAAAGAGTAGTATTTAGCACCAAGTGGGTAAGTTACTACGATTTTCTTACCCCAAAACTACATGCCACCATAGGTTGGGCTTGAGGCCGAGTTTATGATAAATATGAATAGGCCCGAGGTCGAGTTTCATTTAGTGATCACTAGACCTATGTTATACTCCCTGGCAAGAGTATGATGCTCCTTCCTAACTTGGGGTCTCTTCTTTAGGAGGACAAAACGTTGGACTCCAGGTTGCTTGCATGGTTTATGTCGGTTATGAGAACCTCCCTTGACATTTAGAATTCGAGATCAAATACCTATTTTTCCTTCTCTACAAGCTATTTTCCTAAATGGTTGAATTGCAAAGATGTTTCCCTAACTAAAGTATTTACTTGATGTAAGGTATTTCCTAAATGAAAGCATTTTCCCTTGTTATAGTACTTTTATAAAGCCTTGAGGTAAGTTGTTTCCGTAAACTAGAATGCCTTTCCATAAGTTGAAATTATTTTTTAAAGTCCCTTAGCCTTTGGGTATTGATAATAAGAGAAGATTTCGAATTCTGAGATTAAACAATGATGACTCACAAGATTTGTGTTACATGCTCCATTCTACGTGACTTATGTGCTTTATATTTTATACTTGTTCAACCTATGTGAGTCGTCTCATAATGCATACATGATTTGATTAAAGAATATTGTTATGATTTTATTCATATGCATTCACCCCCGCATACTCAGTACATTCCAAGTACGGATCCACATATATGTCTATGTGCTACATTGTGTCATAATATAGGTTCAGGTACTAAGTCTCGCCCATGATTCTTTGAGTACCTTGTATACGTTTTCTATAGTGGTGAGTCCTCATGATTCGAGGATCGATCTTCAGATATTTATCGTACTTGAGAGACTATGTTTTATCTTTAGTTCATTTCGAGTAAGTTGGGGACCTTTCCCAACAGCACTCTAGATTTTGATTTGTAGAGGCTTGTTAGACTAGTGTCATACTTATGATGTGTCGATTGTTTGATATTATGGTTTTGTTGAGATTTCTCTAAATTATGGTCTTATAGATCGAGTATCTTTTCCATATTTCCTTTCATATAGTATGACTATGCTAGTGTTGAGTCCATTCTTATCTTGAATTGAGTGTCATTGGTAGAAACAAACTCTAAGGGTTAGCTTGGGGCTACTCATAGCCTTAGGCACCGTGTGATAGCCTGGGAGATGATTTTGGGTCGTTACAAACTTAGTATCAGAGCCTAAGGTTTCTAAGGAGTCCTAGGGAGTCTGACAAACTGTGTTGAGTAGAATCTTAATCATCAGTGTGTAGCGCGCAACACCTATGAGCAATAGGCTATGAGACACCTTAGGACAAAGTTATTTCTTCTTTTAGATTCTATTATGCCTAGAGTTGTCCCTCTTATATAATGATCCGTGCTCTTTTATTTTCATAAAATATCTCATCAAAGAGCGAATGTCTGTGGAAACAATGATGAAAACCCCCCACCTGTTGATCCTTTGAATGAGATGATGTCCCGTGCTGAGTTTAGGGCGGCCTTTCAGGCATTAGCCTAAGTGGTCACTGCAAATGTTTGGGTCAATAAACAGGACCTATTGCTAACCAGCAGGATAGTGATGTATCCGCAGTTAGGATTCATGACTTTATATAGATGAACTCGCCTGAGTTCTATGGGTCAAAGATAGATGAGGACCCATAGTTGTACTTGGAGGAGGTGAGGAAAATCACAAACATGATGTATGTTTTAAATAAAGAAAGTGTTGAGTTTGGACCCTACAGATTGAAGGACATTGCTTATGATTGGGTTGTGTCATGGAAGAAGGGTAGAGGTATGAATGCCACTCCTATGACTTGGCAAGTTTTCCAAGTTGCCTTCTTAGATAAATTTTTTCCACTTAAGCTGAGAGAGGCAAATATTGAGGAGTTTATGAACTTGAGACAGGGCTCTATGACTGTTAAGGATTACTGTTTGAAGTTCAATCAGTTGGCCAAGTATGCTCTTGATTTGATTTATGACATCTAGACTAGTATGAGTAAGTTTGTGACTGGTGTTTTTGGGATGGTACTGAAGGAGAGTAGGGCCATGATTTTGTATAAAGATATGGATTTATCTAGGTTGATGATGTATAATATATTGAGGTGGATAAGCTTAAAGAAAGAGATAGAACTAGGGGTATCAAGAGAGCAAGATTTGATCAGCATGAGTTTAGCCGGCGTAGGTTCTATGAAAGGAACTGCCCCCAATTTTAGAGACGTCCATCTATTCCAGATCCTCCTTTAGCTAGTGCTCTCATGGCTAGTGGTAGGCCGAAGCAAGGAAGAAGGTCTTTTATGTCTAGGCCCCAGAACAGTGTTGGTAATAGGCCCTGTTATCCTTCTTGTGCTAAATATGGTAGGAATCACCTTGGGGAGTGTTTCGGAGATGTGAGGGGTTGTTTTAGTTGTGGCAAGCAGGGCCACATACTTAAAGATTGTCCCCATGCTAGACAGGGGAATAGAGATGCTCGACCATAGACACAGGCTGCTAGTGCACCAGCTTTGGTACTCCATCCTACCTCTGCTTAGGGCACTTCTTCTAGCACCGCTGGCAGTCAGTGCCAGAACAGGTTCTATACTTTGCCACTCCATCAAAAGCACGAGAAATCTTTGGATGTTGTTAATGGTATGTTCTGTGTCTTTTTTCTCAATGTTTATGTGTTGTTGAACCACAGGTCAAATCTCTCTTATGTGACCCCACTTATTGTGGTGAATTTCAAAATGAGTCTTTCCTAGTTTGTACACCAGTCGGAGAGTTAGTTGTTATGAAACAAGTGTATAGAAATTGCCCTGTTACTGTGCTTCATAGAGTCATCCTTGTAGATTTGATAGAGTTACACATGATATATTTTGACCTTATTATGGGTATGGATTGGCTTCATTCTTGTTATGCATCTATAGATTATCATACCCGTGTGGTAAAGTTTTAGTTTCTTGATGAACCAGTGTTTGAGTGGTCCGAGAGTTCGGTATCTCCTAAGAGTCATTTTATCTCCTATATTAAAGACATAAAGCTTATATTTGAAGGTTGTATCTACCACCTAGTTAGGGTCAAGGACACTAAGTTCGAGGCTCTAACCATGCAATTGGTTGATGTTGTTAATGAGTTCCCCGATGTCTTTCCATAAGATCTCCCAGGGGTACCTCCAGATAGAGAGATAGAGTTTGGAATTGACCTTATTCTTGACACTCAGCCTTTCTCCATGCCCCTATATCGTATGGCACCTACCGAGCTTAAGGATTTGAAGGATCAACTCAAAGATCTCTTAGACAAAGGTTTCATTAGACCCAGTATTTCTCCTTAGGCACACATATTTTGTTCATGTGGAAAAAAGATGAATCTTTGCATATGTGCATTGACTACCATCAACTGAAGAATGTCACAGTCAAAAATAAGTATACCCTTCCAAGAATTGATGACCATTTGATCAGTTGCAAGGTGCAAGTTATTTTTTCAAGATAGACCTTAGATCCCGCTATCATCAACTTAAAGTAAGGGAATGTGATATTCCAAAGACAGCTTTTCAAACCCGTTATGGTCACTTTGAGTTTCTAGTCATGTCTTTTGGGCTAACCAATGCCCCAGCAGCCTTCATAGACCTCATTAATTGAGTGTTTAAGAAACACCTTGATACGTTTGTCATTATCTTGATAGATGATATCCTTGTGTACTTCTATCATGAGAATGACCATGCAGCTCATCTTAGAATTATCTTGCAAGCTCTTAGAGATCACTTGTTGTTTTCCAAATTTAGTAAGTGTGAATTTTGGCTAAGGTCTATAGCCTTCCTGAGTTATGTTGTTTTAGTCGAGGGTATTAGAGTTGATCCCCATAAGACAAAAGCTAAGAGAAATTGGCCTAGACCCATCTCTCCATCTGACATTAGAAGTTTCTTGGGCCAGCAGTCTATTACCATCATTTAGTTGAGGGTTTCTCTTCCATTGCATCTCCTATGACCCGGTTGACCCAAAAGAAGGTTAAATTCTAGTGGTCCAATTCCTGTAAGACGAGTTTTTAGGAGTTGAAAAATTAACTCACTTTAGCCCTTGTGTTGACTTTGCCTGATGGTACTAATGGTTTTGTGGTGTATTGTGATACCTTAAGAGTTTGTTTGGGTTGTGTGTTGATGCAAAAGGGTAAGGTTATAGCCTGTACCTCTAGACAGTTGAAGCCAGATGAAAAGAACTACCCGACCCATGATCTTGAGTTAGCTGTTGTGGGTTTTGCTTTAAAAATTTGGAGACACTATCTTTATGGTGTCTATGTTGATGTGTTTATTAATCATAAAAGCTTGAGTATGTATTTACCTAGAAGGAGTTGAATCTTACACAAAGGAGGTGGTTAGAGTTGTTGAAAGATTATGATACAAGTGTGTTATATCATTCGGGCAAGGCCAATATGGTGGCGGATTCCCTTAGAAGAATGCCTAGGGGTAGTGTTGTTCATATTGAGGAAGGTAAGAGAGAGTTAGCTTATGATGGTTATTTTCTGGATAGGATGGGTGTTAGATTTCTTGATTCAACGGAGGGGAGTACGTTGGTGCAGAGTAGTTCTAAATCCTCTTTAGCTTTGGAAGTAAAGGAGAAGTAGGATAGGACCCTAGTTTGGTCAAACTGAAGGAGTCAGTTAAGGACCAAAAGGTCAAGGTTTTCTCCCAAGAGGGAGGTGTGTTGAGGGTGCATGGTAGATTGTGTGTTCCGTGTGTTGATGATTTCAGATGGAGGTTATGGGTGAAGCGCATGGTGTGCATTATTACATTCATCCCGACACTACTAAGATGTATCATGATTTGCGAGAAATCTATTGGTGGAACGACATGAAGAAGGAAATCGCTGTGTTTGTAGAAAAGTATGCAACGTGTCAACAGGTCAAGGTGGAGCACAAAAGACCGAATGGTGTGATTCAAGAGTTTAGTATACGCACTTGGAAGTGGGAGATGGTAAATATGGACTTCATGACTGGTTTACCTCTTTTACGTCATCATCATTATTCTATTTGGGTTATTGTGGATAGGATGACTAAGTTCGCATATTTCTTGCCCGTGTATACATCTTATACGGCTGAGGATTATGCTAGATTGTATGTTCGGAGTTGGTCAGACTACATGGAGTTCCCTTGTCTATTATTTTGGATAGGGGTACTCAATTTATTTCTCATTTTGGGAGGGAATTTTAGCAGGGTCTTGGCACCCAAGTTCTTTTGAGTTCAGCTTTTCACCCACAGATAGATGGTCAAGCTGAGAGGACCATTTAAACCCTAGAGGATCTATATAGGGCGTGCACTCTTGATTTCAAAGGAAGTTGGGATAAGCATTTGCCATTGATAGAGTTCACCTATAACAATAGTTTCCATGCTAGCATTGAGATGGCACCATTTGAGGCTTTGTTGGGTAGGAGGTATAGATGAACCATAGGTTGGTTTAAAGTGGGTAAAGCTTCCGCGTGTGGGGTTGATGCAGTGTTCGAAGCAATGTAGATAGTTAAGTTGATTAGAGAAAGGTTGAAGACCACTTAGAGTCATCAAAAGTCTTACGCAGATATGAGGAGGAGAGATCTTGAGTTTAAGGTAAGTGATTTGGTGTACTTGAGGATTTCACCAATGAAAGGGGTAAAAAGGTTCCATAGGAAGGGAAAGCTTAGTCCCCGTTATGTTAGCCCATATAGAATCTTGAGCTGTGTTGGTAAAGTGGCTTATGAGATTGAGTTTCCCTCGGAGTTGTCTGCTATTCATCCTATCTTTCATGTCTTCATCTTAAGAAGCATATTGGTGATTCCATTGTGGTTGATCCTTTAGAGAGTGTTGATATTCGGGATAGCTTTTCCTTTAATGATATTCCCATGGAGATCCTAGATTTTTAGATCTGTAGATTAAGGAACAAAGAAGTTCCCTTGGTCAAAGTTTTGTGGCGGAACCAATCTGTAGAGGGTGCTACTTGGGAGGCAGAAGCAGACATGCGAGTCAAATACCCACACCTCTTTTCCATAAGTTCAGATCAGTCTGAAGGTACCATTCTTCCTTGATTAAGCTTTTCTAATCTAAATTTCAGCTATGCATCTATCTATGTATGAGTTCTTGCGATATCCAGAGTGGTCATGAGTTTAGGAAGATCTTGAACTGTTTAGTAATTGTTTCGGCTGTGTGTACTCAATTTTCTTGTATTACGAGCCTAAATAGTCACATTCAGGGATGAATGTTCCCAAGGGGGAGATATTGTAAGGCCTCGCAAAGTCCCTCATAGTTTGAGCCGTAGGGCATGTCGAGTAAGGCATGATTCCGGCCCTAAACGATTGAGAAGTTTCTTCCTAAGTGAATAACTTGTTAACCATATAGAATTTACCTAATTTTTACTTTTTGTCATGTGGTAAATTTGATAAGCTTTCCATCAATATAAGATTTTCTTAAATCCGATACTCGGGTAAGAAGTTGTGGCTAATTTAAGCCTTAGTCGTAAAACTGCATCATTTAACTGTCCGGCGCATCACGGAGAGGGCTGATTTGGCAATTTTCAATTTTCAGTAGAAGCCCACGATAGTGGTGCATTGAAGAGGATTCCCAGGTCCCAACCAGTGGGAAAACATGATGGCTCCGCATTGCGGAGGTTGCCAATTTCCCAATT
Organism: Capsicum annuum; assembly: GCF_002878395.1. Taxonomy (NCBI): domain Eukaryota; kingdom Viridiplantae; phylum Streptophyta; class Magnoliopsida; order Solanales; family Solanaceae; genus Capsicum; species Capsicum annuum. Next base: position 148,755,805 of record NC_061114.1, read on the forward strand.
GTCAAATTTCAGTGAGCTACTGCGATAAGTGGGGCATCACGGAGGCTAATGAAATCGGGTTCTAGTTCAGTTTTTCCAATTTTGTACAGACGTTTAAAAGGGCACTTTGAACCTTTCCAAGCCTATAAAATTGTGGAAACACTAAATCAAAGTCATTTACAAGCAACTTATGAGGTTTTTCTCAAGTTTTCTCTCAACCTAAACTCTAAGTATCCAAAACCTCTTCCAAGAATCTCAAGAATCCACCATGAATTTCCTAAATTGAGTCAAGATTCAAGGTTCCCAAGTCAAGGACATCAATAACCCTTATTCTAGAGTACGAATAGAGTTCCATAAGTGAGAGTTCATCAAAAGCTTCTAATTCAAGGTATGTGGGGTTTTTGAACAAGGGTAACCCTTTCACCCTTGTGCCCAAAAGGATATTTACATCATGAAATTCTTGAAATATGTGAGATTTTTTACATGAATTTAATTAGGGTTTTCACGCATTATTATTGAATGTATTATATTGATATTTCCCATGAATTAAGAGTCAAATGGCATAATTTCTACATGTTTTCTTGAGTATTTACAACTGGGTATAAACCCTATGATTTTACTCCTTGATAAGCTAATATTTGCATTGTTTAGATATTGAAGCATATGGTTATATTGAGATTTTGAGGTAACTTGCTGAAATTACCAGATTTCTACATGATTTATGTATCTATATGCTATATATTATGCTTTTGATAAGCTTTAACTTGAAATTTAATTATGGGTTAGTAATCCCTATTTGAGACTTGTGAAATTATGAACTCTTGTGCTATGAGTACCTATGTTTTGAGTATTTTGAGATGATTGAGAAATGAATTGACCTAATGGTCCTTGATCTTTGAAATCCACTTCACTATATAAGATTATTGATTTGATTATTGGGTTCGTGGTGAACCATGTGATTATTTTAAAAGTGAATTTTTTTTATGATATGAGTGCAAACAATCTGAAGGGAGTAGTATTTAGCACCGAGTTGGTAAGTTGCTACGGTTTCTTATCCCAAAACTATGTGCCACCGTATGTTTGGCCTGAGGCCGAGTTTATGATAATTATGACTAGGTCCAAGGCCGAGTTTGATTTAGTGATCACTAGCCTAGGTTATACTTCCTGGCAAGAGTATGACCCTCCTCCCCAATGTGGGGTCTCTTCCTTAGGAGGATAAAACGTTGGACTCCATGTAGCTTGCATGGTTTATGTCTGTTATGAGAACATCCCCTGACATTTAGACTTCGAGAACAAATACCTATTTTCCTTCCCTATAAGCTATTTTCCTAAATGGTTGAATTGCAAATATATTTCCCCAACTAAAGTATCTACTTGACGTGAGTTATTTCCTAAATGAAAGCATCTTTCCTTATTATAGTACTTTTATAAAGCCTTGAGGTAAGTTGTTTCCATAAACTAGAATGCCTTTCCATTTGAGATGGAGTGATTTCCATAAAGCTTGAGATGAGATATTTTCCTAAAGTGATTGAATTGCCTTCAAGCATATTTTCAAGTTATATGATTCCAAATTCCAAGTATATGAGTTCTAAATAGTTATGAAATGTTGAGAAGTGAAGAAGTTTTACTCTCCATGAGACTTATGCATGAGTTGAAAGTATTGTTTAAAGTCCCTTAGCCTTTGGGTATTGAGAATAAGAGAAGATTTTGAATTTTGAGATTAAACAATGATGACTCACGAGATTTGTGTTACATGCTCCTTTCTACATAACTTATGAGCTTTATATTTTATACTTGTTCAAGCCATGTGAGTCGTCTCATAATGCCTACATGATTTGATTAAAGAATATTGTTACTATTTTATTGGTATGCATTCACCCCCGCATACTCAGTACATTCCAAGTACTGATCCATATATATGTGTATGTGCTATATTGTGTCATAATGTAGGTTCAGGTGCTTAGTCCCAGCCTTGCTCGTGATTCTTCGAGTACTTTGCCTACCATTTCTATAGTGTCAGTCCTCATGATTCGAGGACCAATCTTCAGATATTTACCATACTTGAGAGACTATGTTTTATCTTCAGTTAATTTTGAGTCAGTTGGGGACCTGTCCCAAGTGCTCTCTAGATTTTCATTTGTAGAGGCTTGTGAGACTAGTGTCTGACTTGTGATATGTCGAGGGTTCGATATTGTGGTTTTGTTGAGATTTCTCTATATTGTGCTATTATGGACCGAGTATTTTTTCCATATTTCCTTTCATGTGATATGACTATTCTAATGTTGAGTCCATTCTTATCTTGAATTGAGTGTCATTGGTAGAAACCGGCTCTAACGGTTAGCTTGGGGCTACTCCTAGCCTTAGGCACCGTGTGACATCCCAAGAGATGATTTTGGGTCATTACAAACTTGGTATCAGAGCCTAAGGTTTCTAAGGAGTCCTAGGTAGTCTGACAAGCTGCGTTGAGTATAATCTTGATCATCGGTGTGTAGCGTGCCATACCTATGAGCAAGAGGCTACGAGACGTTTTAGAAAAAAGTTATTTCTTCTTTTAGATTCTATCATCCCTACAGTTGGCCCTCTTATCTAATGATCTGTGCTCTTCCATTTTCAGAAAATGCCTCCTCAAAGAGCGAATGTCCGTGGAAACAATGATGAGCAACCCCCACCTGTAGATCCTTTGAATGAGACGGTGTCCCATGCTGAGTTTAGGGTGGCCTTTTAAGCATCATCCCAAGCGGTCACCGGAAATGTTCGGGCCAATAACTAGGACCCAGTTGCTAACCAGTAGGATGGTGATGTAGCCACGACTAGGATTCATTACTTTATAAGGATGAACCCGCCTGAGTTCTATGGGTCAAAGGTAGATGAGGACCCATAGTTGTATTTTGAAGAGGTGAGGAAGATCACAGATATGATGCATGTTTCAAAAGAAGAAAGTGTTAAGTTGGCATCCTACAGACTGAAGGATATTGCTTATGAATGGGTTGTATCATGGAGGAAGGGTAGAGGTGAGAATGCCGCTCCTATGACTTGGCAAGTTTTCTAAGATGCTTTGTTGGACCAGTTCTTTCCACTTGAGATAAAGAAGGCAAAGATTAATGAGTTCATGAACTTGAGATAGGGCTCCATGACTGTTAAGGATTACTGTTTGAAGTTCAATTAGTTGGCCAAGTATGCTCCTAATTTGATTTCTGACACCCTGGCTAGTATGAGTAAGTTTATGAACGGTGTTTCTGGGATGGTACTGAAGAAGTGTAGGGCCATGATGTTGTATAAGGATATGGATTTGGATAGGTTAATGACACATGCCCAACAGATAGAGGTGGATAAGCTTAGAGAAAGAGATAAAATGAGGGGTAGCAAGAGGGCAAGATCTGATCAGCAAGAGTTTAGCCGACATAGGTTCCATGGAGGGAATCGCCCCCAGTTTTAGGGACGTCCGTCTATAACAGTTCCTTCTTCAGCTAGTGCTCCCGTGCCTAGAGGTAGGCCGGAGCAAGGGAGTAGGTCTTTCATGTCTGGGCCATAGAACAGTGTTGGTAACTGGCCCCGTTATCCTTCTTGTGCTAAATATGGTTGGAATCACCTTGGGGAGTGTTTTGGAGATGTGAGGGGTTGTTTTAGTTGTGGCAAGCAGGGCCACAGACTTAGAAATTATCCCCATGCTAAAATGGGAATAGAGATGCTCGACCTCAGGCACAGGTTGCTAGTGCACCAATTTCGGTACTCCATCCCGCCCCTTCTCAGGGCGCTTGTTCTAGTACCACTGGTGGTCAGTGCTAGAACTGGTTCTACGCTTTGCCACCCCATCGGGAGCAGAAGGACTCTCCTGATGTTGTTACTGGTATGCTCCGTGTATTTTGTCTAGATATTTATGTGTTGTTGGACCCCAGGTCAAATCTCTCTTATGTGACCCCACGTGTGGCGGGGAATTTCTAAATAAGTTCTGAAAAGATTCCTGAGCCTTTCCTAGTTTCTACACCAGTCGGAGAGTCAGTTGTTGCGAAACAAGTGTATAGAAATTGCCCTGTTACGGTGCTTCATAGAGTCATACTTGCAGATTTGATAGAGTTAGACATGATAGATTTTAACCTTATTCTGGGTATCGATTGGCTTCATTCTTGTTATGCAACTATAGATTGTCGTACCCGTGTGGTAAAGTTTCAGTTTCCTGGTGAACCAGTGTTTGAGTGGTCCGAGAGTTTGGTATCTCCCAAGAGTCATTTTATCTCCTATATCAAAGCCAGAAAGCTTATATCCAAAGGTTGTATCTACTACCTAGTTAGGGTTAAGGAAACTGAGTCTGAGACTTTAACCATCCAGTCGGTTGATATTGTTAATGAGTTCCCCAATGTCTTTCCGAAAGATCTCCCAGGGGTACCTCCCGATAGAGAGATAGATTTTGGAATTGACCTTCTTCCCGACATTCGGCCTATTTCTATTCCACCATATCATATGACACCTGCCGAGCTTAAGGAGTTGAAGGAGAAAATCAAAGATCACTTAGACAAAGGTTTTAATAGACCCAGTATTTATCCGTGGGATGCACCTATTATGTTCGTGCAGAAAAAAGATGGATCTTTGCATATGTGCATTGACTACTGTCAACTGAACAAGGTCACAGTAAAAAATAAGTATCCTCTTCCAATAATTGATGACATGTTTGATCAGTTGCAAGGTGCAAGTTATTTTTCCAAGATAGACCTTAGATCTAGCTATCATCAACTTAAAGTGAGGGAATGTGATATTCCAAAGACAGCCTTCCGAACCCGTTATGGTAACTTTGAGTTTCTTGTCATGTTTTTTAGGCTAACCAATGCCCCAACAGCCTTTATGGACCTCATGAATTGAGTGTTCAAGCAACAGCTTGATACGTTCATCATTGTCTTCATAGATGATATCCTTATGTACTTCCGTGATGAGAATGACCATGCAACTTATCTTAGAATTGTCTTACAAGCTCTTAGAGATCACTTATTGTTTTCCAAATTCATTAAGTGTGAATTTTGGCTAAGATCTGTAGCCTTCCTGGGTCATGTTGTTTCAGCTGAGGTGATAACGTTCAACTTACATGTCAATTTAGTGCAAGGCGGTCATCGTCAATATATTTACCCAATTTTGGAGTTGGGGTCGAATCCACAAGGAACAATGTGAGGGGCGATTAAACTAATTTTAAACTAAAGCTAAAAGTTAATTTCAAACAACTGACACGAAAAGACAAAATGGGGGTTTTTAATGGTTGAACAAGTGATTGTTGGTAATCAAGAGTTTATGGAATAACCAGAATTATGTTTACTAGGGCTTATGGTACATGACAGATGTTAAAGGTTACTCAAGTTCTCACAGTGGTTAGGATAACAAGTTATCTTTATCGATGATATGCTCAAATGTCTCTCAACCTATTTAAGCATCTAGTTTCCTAATCCTCTCGAACTTAGGGAATCGCTACTGACTACCCATATTTTACCTCAGGTTAATCAACCTTGTTGCAACGCTGATTATTAAACGAAGCCTTTCTGAGTCCTTGTTTATAATTCACTTCCTACTATTTATGATTTCTTTCTCAAGAAAACCAAAGTAGGTACACCTATTGTTTGCAACCAACTAACATAAATTATAATCTCAGAATTATCAATAAATCCTAACACTTATTAAACCTTGAGTATTTAACACCTTATCATGACCTAACCCTAGATCCCATAATCCAGGTTAATGGAATTTAGCCACTCATGATGTAACGATCGAAACACATAATTGAATTCATGATTTGCAAGATAAACTTACAGAGATGAATAATAATTAGTGAATCGTAGATTAGATCACAAAGTGAAATTCCAAAACAATGATGATAATCTCTTCAAAGTATTTGCTTTTTCAAGCCTAGAAAATTAGAGAGAGAAAATATCAAAGTGTATCCCTAGAACTCTATGTGCATCTCCCCTTTTAGAAAAACCTAAACAAAGCTTTAAATAGTTAATCCTAAGTAAGGGAATTAAATCAAGGTTTCAGCTTTTCCTCGAAATAGACGATGCCATTTCTAATGGCTTGTCAGACACCTGACGGCTTGTGCGGAATATCGTCAAAGCTTCTAGTATAATAACTTCTTCTGCTTTTCCTGACGACAAAATCTTGACGACTTGTCAAATATGTGATGACATGTCAGAAATATCATCACTTCCACACTAGCAATCATCATGTTCTGCTTTGAGTTGATGGCAATTTTGACGTCTTATCACATTGTGATGACATATCAAAAATGTCGTCACACTTTACTTCACTTCTTCAGGTTCTGTCTAAGCTTGATGGAAACTTTGATAACCAATCACCAGGCTGACGACGTGTTAAAAAAAGTCATCAGATATACTTCAGTTCATTTGCACCAGATTTCACTTGGATTATTCCTCTTTCCTTTAATTTCCACCCCTATCACTTACACCTGCATTAACATAACAAAAACAATCAAAAATAACAAAATTTGCTTAATACTTCACAATTATTTAGTGTTAAAAGCCTCAAATTTGTTAGCATCTGCTCACACATCAACACCCTCAACTTAAAACAATTGCTTGTCCTCAAGCAACCAAAACACAAATTAGAAGATACAAAGTACAATTGGTAGTCACTCATTCACATAAGCTCAAACACATTTTACCTTCTCCAAGGTCAACTATTTCAAACTCAACTGTATATATTATTGAAGAACAACAATGTGACACATAGGAATCAAGATATGGCATAAATTCAGCAACACAATCATGCATGCACTAACATTGCACTACCCAAATAAGTTAGCGACCTGTAACATACCTAGTGTGCCCTCATAACAAAGAAATCCCTTTCTTACTCATATCAGACATCAAATGTTTAACATAGATCCTCACTCTCAGAATAAAGTTCCAATCATTGTATGTCATTTGCCATGGGCTTACCCTTATTTAATTGCCAAGGTCTTCAGACATGTCAGCTATGATTATTATAGGAATTTTTCTCGGCTTGTAATGTAGGCTAGGGGATGGTATGATATTCAAGGGTATTTAAAGTGACTACGCCTCTTTGAAACTACACTAACCTCTTGGGGTTTTTTCTTCTTAACCTTTTTCTCTTCCTCTCTTATATTGATCACACATGCTCAAAATGGGTGCGGTCTTTTTAAGAATCAAATTATCTTTTTCTCATATTTTACACAGTTTTTTATTTTCTTATTCTTTTTGCACCGCACCCGGCTTTTTATTCTTTTCTTTTATTCTTTATCTCTTCATACTCATTTTGTATTACGCACCTCTATGATAGCCACCCTCAACTTAGGCTATCTGCCTAATTCAAGGTGCATAGTATCCAAGGAGGACCAGGGCCAAAACAGGTTCATTGTGATGTAAACGGGAAGGTCAGAGATGTTGTAGAAAGAAATAGGCTAATTAGGCTCAAAACAGGGATCAAGAGATATTATGCACATAGGGAAGATCATTTTGGCTAAAGTGGGCTAAAATAAAAAAATGGCCTATGATCCTTTTCTAACTCCTATCCTATGACCATGACAAGACTAACAGGACAAGTTTTATATTCAACATACAACGGGAACTGAGTAAGACCTTACACACACAAGTCACACAAGTATCTCGCATATCACTACTTATCCAGTTCATGCACTTGTTTAACAAAGGTTATTCAGTTTCTAGACTAATGCCACAAAATGATACACCATGGTCACAAATGGATGCAATTCACATCCTAATATATCAGAACAATGGAGAAGTGCTCAAAAATCACAAAAATAAGTTCACTACCTTAGTTACTTGTATTTCTCCTAGTCAACTACAACACATCACAAAACAAACGCTATGTGCCTAAATATGCCGGCTCTACTAGGAACAATACTCTAGGGAAAAGAGGCACGACAACAAAAAACCTAGGAGGACATCAACACCCACAAGTAGCCCCAACACCCTCAACTTAAAATCATGCAATGTCCCCAATGCGTCAAACCAAAACAAGAGAGTTAGAAATATACCTGTGGCACCATAGGTGTGAAGATCTGATGTTAATCACATAATACTAATACAAACAACAAAATACCATGGGTTGCCTCCCAAGAAGCTCCTAATTTAGTATCACAGTACGACAACATCCAGCCATCCTTTATCTCTCTACTTTGATGATTTAAATTGTCGGCCCATTTTTTAATCTTCACATCTTTTAGGTTTGTTGGGCAAATATGAGGGCATAATAGGAATGTTCTATCACACTATTTCAAAGACTTAAACCACTTGCCCAATTTTGCATCGAACTTTCATGTAGGCTTATTAGGCAACGATGAGGATCTTAAAAAGCCACTAAATGGATATCGATCTTTAAGCTTCTTGTCCTTTAAGACTGGGGTTGTAGTATACCCTTTTGGAAGGACAAACTCCAAAATGTAAGAATCTTCCTCCTTATTTTCAAAATTCATCATTTGTTTAGGTGATTTGACTTTTATCAAATCCACCAAGCAAAATGTTGAAAAGTGGTTCGAATGAGGACTAACTCTCAATTTTTGAATAGCATCCCTATTAGTATTTTTAAGCCAAAATGGACTAGAGTCTTCACAAGTATTGTTCTTGATTTATTATTTTGACTCTAGTATCATTTCCTCGTCTTTGGCTTCTTTATTCACAAATGGTTAGATTGGTTGGGAAATCACCGAGGGTTGCTCAAAATCAAGCTCATCATCAACATCGGATTCTTTCTCCTCATGTTCACACTCGTCCATTATGCTAAATGATTCCACAGAAAAGATATCATCTAAACATAATATGAAAAGTTCTTTGAATGCTTGACCTCTATATCCGTATCCTCTATCATTCTTCTTTTCTCATTATTTGCCCTTATTTCTTGATGTATATCACGTATGATATCATTTGTTGTGTCCACACACTCCAATATTAGTTGAAGTATAGCTTCAATGCCACTCTTTTTGGTGCTTTGTTCTTCCTGTTCTTGACCATAAGACCTATCAAAATCATAAAAAGAACTAGAATTTAGGTTAGCATATCGGGGAGAGGGGGCATTTGGGCAATCACTCCAATGTCCATTTTGACCACATATACAGAACAATTGTACTCTTGATAGGATAGAGATGATGCGCACATCTCTCTCTGGTGAGCATATCTATAGTCTTGCCAAAAGTGAGTTCTATCATAATATGGACATGGATTATCAAGATAAGATTTCCAACCACCAAGCTCATGCTTATTCCAAGAAGACATAGTAATAAGTAAACTAAAATAAAAAATCTACCTAACACAAGAAATAAAAGAAACTAAAAATAAATATTTACAAGTTTGAATTCAAGAAAGTAGGCTAAAATTCCAAACCAACTCAATACACCAAATTGATCCTCGGCAACGGCGCCATTTTTGATAACGCTCAACTTACACATCAATTTAGTGCAAGGCGGTCGTCGTCAATATATTTATCCAACTCTGGAGTCGGGGTCGAATCCACATGGAACAATGTGAGTGGCAATTAAACTAATTTGAAACTAAAGCTACAAGTTAAATTCAAACAACTGACATGAAAAGACAAAATGGGGGTTTTTAACGGTTGAACAAGTGATTGTTGGTAATCAAGAGTTTATGGAATAATCGGAATTATGTTCACTAGGGCTTATGGTACATGACAAATATTAAAGGTGACTCAAGTTTCTCATAGTAGTAAGTGACTTAGGGAATTGCTACTGACTGCCTAGATTTTACCTTAGGTTAATCAACTTTGTTACAATGCTTATTATTAAACGAAGCCTTTCTGAGTTCCTGTCAATAATTCACTCCCTACTTTTTATGATTTCTTTCTCAAGCAAACCAAAGTAGGTACACGTATTGTTTTCAACCAATAGACATAAATTATAATCTCAAAATTATCAAGAAATCCTAACACTTATTAAACCTTGAGTATTTAACACCTTATCATGACCTAACACTAGATCCCATAATCCAGGTTAATGGAATTTAGCCACTCATGATGTAACGACTGAAATACATAATTGAATTCATGATTTGAAAGATAAAATTATAGAGATGAATAATAATTAGTGAATCATAGATTAGATCACAAAGTGAAATTCCAAAACAATGATGATAATCTCTTCAAAGTATTTGCTTTTTCAATCCTAGAAAATTAGAGACAGAAAATATCAAAGTGTATCCCATAACTCAATGTGCGTCTCCCCTTTTAGAAAACCCTAAACAAGGGTTTAAATAGTTAATCCTAAATAAGGGAATAAATCAAGGTTTCAACTTTTCCTCAGAATAGACAACACCATTTCTGATGGCTTGTCAGACACTTACGACTTGTGCAGAATATCATCAAAGCTTCCAGTATAATAGCATCTTTTGCTTTTCCTGACAACAAAATCTTGATGGCTTATTAAATATACAATGACATGTCAGATATGTCATCACGTCCACAGTAGCAATCATCATGTTCTGCTTTGAGTTGAAGGCTATTTTGATGCCTTATCATAGTTGTGATGACATATAAAAAATGTCATTATATTTTACTTCACTTCTTCAAATTCTTTCTAAGCTTGACGGCAACTTTGATAACCAATTAGCAGGCTGACGACGCAACAAAAAATGTCATCAGAAATACTTCAGTTCATTTGCACCAAATTTCACTTAGTTTATTCCTCTTTTCTTTAATTTGCACCCCTATCACTTACACCTGCATTAACACAACAAAACAATTAAAAATAATAAAAGTTGCTTAAGAATTCACAATTATTTTGAGTTAAAAGCCTAAAAGGTGTTAGCATCTGCTCACACATCATGAGGGTATTAGAGTTGATCCCTAAAAGACAGAAGTTGTAAGAAACTATTCTAGACCCATCTCTCCATCTGAAATTAGAAGTTTCTTGGGTCTAGCAAGCTATTACCATCATTTTGTTGAGGGTTTCTCTTCTATTGCATCTCCTATAACCCTGTTGACCCAAAAAAGGTTAAATTCTAGTGGTCTGATTCCTGTCAGAGGAGTTTTCAGGAGTTGAAGACTCGACTCACTTCAAACCCTGTGTTGATTTTTCCTGATGGAACTAATGTTTTTATGGTGTATTGCTCTAGAGTTGGTTTAGGTTATATGTTAATGCAAAAGGGTAAAGTTATAGCCTATGCCTCTATATAGTTGAAGCTGCAGGAAAAGAACTACCTGACCCATGATCTTGAGTTAGCTGTTGTGGTTTTTGTTTTTGAAAATTTGGAGATACTACTTTAAGGTGTCCATGTTGATATGTTTAGTGATCATAAAAGCCTGCAGTACGTGTTTACCCTGAAGGAGTTGAATCTTAGAAAAAGGAGGTGGTTAGAGTTATTGAAAGATTATGATATAAGTGTGTTATATCACCCAGGCAAGGCCAATGTGGTGGCGGATTCCCTTAGCAGATAGTCCATGGGTAGTGTTGTGCATATTGAGGAAGGTAAAAGAGAGTTAGCTCATGATTTTCATTGTCTGGCTAGGTTGGGTGTTAGATTGCTTGATTCAGCAGAGGGGAGTACGTTGGTGTAGAGTAGTTCTAAATCCTCTTTAGCTTCAAAAGTGAAGGAGAAGCAGGATCGGGATCCTAGTTTCGTCAAACTGAAGGAGTCAGTTAAGGACCAAAAGGTTGAGGTTTTCTCCCAAGGAGAAGATGGTGTGTTGAGGGTGCATGGTAGGTTGTGTGTTCTGTGCGTTGATGATTTGAGGTAGAGGATTATGGGTGAATCACATGGAGTGCATTATATCATTCATACCGGTACTACCAAGATGTATCATGACTTACGGGAAATCTATTGGTGGAATGGCATGAAGAAAAAAATCATCGAGTTTGTAGCAATTTGTGGGAAGTGTCAACAGGTTAAGGTGGAACATCAAAGATCGGGTGGTGTGATGCAAGAGCTTAGTATACCCACTTGGAAATGGGAGATGGTGAATATGGACTTCATGACCGGGTTGCCTCTTTCGCGTCGTCATCATGATTCTATTTGGGTTATTATGGATAGGTTGACTAAGTTTGTATATTTCTTGCCCTTTGCATACATCTTATACGGCTGAGGATTATGCTAGATTGTATGTCCTGGAATTAGTCAGACTATATGGAGTTCCCTTGTCTGTCATTTTTGATAGGGGTACTGAATTTACTTCTCAATTTTGGAGGGCAGTTTAGCAGGGTCTTGGCACCCAAGTTCTTTTAAGTTTAGCTTTTCACCCACAGACAGATGGTTAGGATGAGAGGACTATTCAGACTCTAGAGGATCTGTTGAGGGCATGCGCTCTTGATTTCAAAAGAAGTTGGGATGAGCAATTGTCATTGATAGAGTTTGACTTTAACAATAGTTTCCATTCTAGCATTGAGATGGAAGCATTTGAGGCTTTGTATGGTAGGAGGTGTAGATCACCCATAGGTTGGTTTGAAGTGGGCGAAGCTACCGTGTTTGGGCTTGATGCACTGTTTGAAGCTATGGAGAAAGTTAAGTTGAGTAGAGAAAGGTTGAAGACCGCTCAGAGTCATCAGAAGTCTTACGCAGATGTGAGAAGAGATCTTGAGTTTAAGGTAGGTGATTTGGTGTACATGAAGATTTCACCCATGAAAGGGGTGAAAAGGTTTGGTAGGAAGGGAAAGCTTAGTCCCCTTTATGTTAGCCCGTATAGAGTCTTGAGCTGTATTGGTTAAGTGGCTTATGAGGTTGAGTTGCCCTCAAAGTTTTCCGCCGTTCATCCAATCTTTTTTGTCTCCATGCTTAAGAAGCATATTGGTGATTCCATTCTGGTTGATCCTTCAAAGGGTGTTGATACACAGGATAGCCTTTCCTTCGATGAGATTCCCGTGGAGATCCTAGATTTTTAGATCTGTAGACTAAGGAACAAAGAAGTTTCGTTGGTCAAAATTTTGTGGCGGAACCAATCTGTTGAGGGTGCTACTTTGGAGGCAGAAGTAGACATGCGTGCCAAATACCTGCACCTCTTTTCTGCAAGTTAATATCAATCTTAAGGTACCATTCTTCCTTAATTCATCTTTTCTAATCTAAAGTTCACCTATGCATCTATCTTTGTATGAGTTCTTGCGATATCCGGAGTGGTCATGAGTTAAGGAAGATCTTGAACCGTTTAGTAATTGTTTCAGCTATGTGTACTCGATTTTTCTTGTATTTCGAGCCTAACTAGCAACATTCGAGGATGAATGTTCCCAAGGGGGAGATATTGTAAGGTCCCATAAAGTTCCTTCATAGTTTGAGCCATAGGGCGTGTCGAGTGAGGCATGATTCCGACCCTAAAAGATAGAGAAGTAACTTCCTAAGTTAGTAACATGTTAACCATTTAGAATTTCCCTAATTTCTACTTTTTGTCACTTGGGAAATCTAATAAGCTTTCCATCGATATAAGATTTTCCTAAATCCGACACTCGGGTAAGAAGTTATGGCTAATTTAAGCCTTTGTAGTAAAACTGCATCATTTACTGCCTGGCGCATCGCGGAGAGGGTTCATTTGGTAATTGTCAATTTCCAGTGGAACCCCATGATAGTGGTGCATCGCGGAGCAGTCTTAGGTCCTAACCAGTGGGAAAACACGATGGCTCAGCGTCGCGAAGGCTACCAATTTCCCAATTGTCAAATTCCAGTGAGCCACCATGATAAGTGGTGCGTTGCTGAGGCCAATGAAATCGAGTTCCATTTCAATTTTTCTAGTTCTGCACGTATATTTAAAAGGTCACTTTGGACCCTTTCCAAGCCTCTAAAATCGTGGAAACACTAAATCAAAGCCATTTACAAGCATCTTATGAGGTTTTTCTCAAGTTTTCTCTTATCATAAACCTGAAGTATCCAAAACCTCTTCCAAGAACCTCAAGAATCCACCATGGATTTCCTAAATTGAGTCAAGATTCAATGTTCCCAAGTTAAGGACCTCAATAACCCTCATTCTAGAGTATGAATAGAGTTTCAAAAGTGAGAGTTCATCAAAGGCTTCTAATTCAAGGTATGTGGGGTTTTTGAACAAGGGTAACCCTTTCACCCTTGTTCCAAAAAGGCTATTTACTTCATAAAATTCTTGAAATATATGAGGTTTCTTTACATGAATTTGAATTGGGTTTTTCACCCATTATTATTGAATGCATTATATTGATATTTCCCATGAATTAAGGGTCACATGTCATGATTTCTACATGTTTTCTTGAGTATTTACAGCTGGATATAAACCCCATGTTTTACTCCTTGATAAGCTAATAATTGCATTAGTGAGATATTGAAGCATATGTCTATATTGAGATTTTGAGGTAACTTGATGAAATTTCTAGATTTCCACATGATTTATGAATCTATATGCTATATATTATGCTTTTGATAAGCTTTGACTTGAGATTTAATTATGGGTTAGTAAGCCCTATTTGAGACTTATGATATTATGAACTCTTGTGTTATGAGAACCCATGTTTTGAGTATTTTGAGATGATTGTGAAATGAATTGACCTAATGGTCCTTGAGCTTTGAAATCTACTTCACTATATGGGATTATTGATTTGACTATTGGGTTCGTGGTGAACCATGTGATTATTCTAAAAGTGAATTTTTTTTATGAGATAAGCACAGTTAATCTAAAGGGAGTAGTATTTAGCACCGAGTGGGTAAGTTACTATAGTTTCTTACCCCAAAACTATGTGCCACCGTAGGTTGGGCCTGAGGCCGAGTTTATAATGATTATGACTGGGCCCGAGGCTGAGTTTTGTGTAGTGATCACTAGACCTAGGTTATACTCCCTTGCAAGAGTATGACGCTCATCCCCAACGCGGGGTCTCTTTCTTAGGAGGACAAAATGTCGGACTTTATGTAGCCACATGGTTTATGTCGGTTACGAGAACCTCCCTTGATATTTAGACTTCGAGATCAAATACCTATTTTTGCTTTCCTATAAGCTATTTTCCTAAATGGTTGAATTGCAAAGATGTTTCCCCAACTAAAGTATCTTCTTGATGTGAGTTATTTCCTTAGCCTTTGGGTATTAAGAATAAGAGAAGATTTCAAATTTTGGGATTAAACAATGATGACTCACGAGGTTTGTGTTACATTCTCCATTTTACATGACTTATGAGCTTTATATTTTATACTTGTTCAAGCTATGTAAGTCATCTCATAATGCATATATGATTTGATTAAAGAATATTGTTACTATTTTATTCATATGCATTCACCCCCGCATACTCAGTACATTCCAAGTACTGATCCACATGTATGTCTATGTGCTACATTGTGTCATAATGTAGGTTCAGGTGCTCAGTCCCAGCGTCGCCCGTGATTCTTTAAGTACGTTGCCTACGTTTTCTACAGTGGTGAGTCCTCATGATCCGAGGACCAATCTTCAGATATTTACCATACTTGAGAGACTATGTTTTATCTTCAGTTCATTTTGAGTCAGTTTGGGACCTGTCCCAACGGCTCTCTAGATTTTGATTTGTAGAGGCTTATAAGATTTGTGTCAGACTTGTGATGTGTTGAGGGTTTGATATTGTGGTTTTGTTAAGATTTCTCTATATTGTGGTCTTATGGATCGAGTATCTTTTCTATAAATCCTTTCATATGATATGACTATGCTAGTGCTGAGTCCATTCTTATCTTGAATTAAGTGTCATTGGTATAAACGGGCTTTAAGGGTTAGCTTGGGGCTACTCGTAGCCTTAGGCACTGTGTGACATCCCAGGAGAAGATTTTGGGTCGTTACATCAACCCACCAGCATTGGTTAGCATATGACCAAGGTATACCACTCTTACCCTATTATACGACTGGTACCCATAAGTCGTATGTTCACCAAAACCTAGAAATCTAAAAGATTTTCTAAGGGTCCCAAACCCATGTTGTTTCAGATTAGGGGTCATCTATGGTCCCGAGTGGGGCTTGAGACACCAACACGACTAGGCCCTAGGTTAGGTTATGTTAGATTGGTATCAAAAAAATTTAGTTTATGGACAATTGGGAGTCCACATAGCCGTGTCGTCTAGAGTCTATTTTAGGGTTGTGTAGCACACCACACTCAGAAAGGAGAGGCTACAATGCATTTAGGTGTGTTTCTTTTTCTTGTATTTTATTTTCTAGATGAAGAGTCTAAGGTCTTGAATTCTTTTTTAATTCCTATTTGTTCGCTTTTCAAATCATATTTCCTCAATGATCTAAAACTCGTATAAATTCCTCTATACCAACTGGGGAGATATTGATAAAACACTTCTACTTATAGGGTCAAGACCAAGTCTAGGGGTCCAATTACTGATTGTTCTAGAGTTCCATCGGTTCCGTCTAGTCCTCTCTAAGCTCCTCAGGCTGAAGTGACAAATGCAGAATTTTGTCAGTCTATCCATATTTTATCTTAGTTGGTAAATTCTTAGGATGAGCATGGTGTATCTGCTACTACATTTTTTGAGGCCACAGAGGTTGTCCTAGTCTTGAGATTGGGTCCTCTGACTTTACTGGTGTTAAGGTGAAGGAGGATCCTTAGGACTTTTTAGATGAAATGAAAAAGATCTTCTGAATTGTGCATGCCACTAATATGGAGGGGGTAGAGTTTCCATCATATCAAAGGACATGGCATCTAATGGTACGATGATTGGAATTAGGTGAGGGGTGACAGTGATGAGTTAGTTCTTTAGGAAGATTTCTCTAATGCTTCCCTGGACCGCTTTTTCCTCAAAAGTCAATGAAAGCAAAAGAAGAGGAGTTCATTAATCTGAGACAAGGGAAGATGTTAGTCAAGGACTATGCCTTAATGTTTTACCAGTTATCTTGGTATGCTCCAGAGATGATTTCCAATATGAGGGCCCGGATGAGGTACTTTACTTCGAGATTATAATATGAGTTGAACTTGGAGAGTAATGTTGCCTTATTATTCAATGACATATATATTTCTAGGTTGGTGGTATAAAGATATTTATAGGTTGGTGGTATAGATACTATAAGTAGAGGAAGAGAATAAGAAGCAGGCTAAAATAGGGAAGAGACAGGGTAAAAAATTTAGATTCTTTGAGTGGGGTGGTGGTTAATCATAGAGTAGAAGGTATAAAGGGTAATTCCCTAAGAAGAAGTGTGCCATCTCTGGGTCTTACTTGACAGCTCATTCTCCCTACCTAAAGTTGTCAGGTGACAGAAGATTCTAAGGTAGAGATAACTTCAAGGTTTAGGGTGCCCAATCTAAGGCTAGTAGGGATCAGTTAGTGCCATCTTACCCTTTTTATAGGTTCTGTTGTCATCTATATTGGGGTTTATGTTATGAGGGAAGGGACTGGTGCTTCAACTATGGTTAACCAAGACACTTGTTTAGAAATTATCCTATTGGTAAGGGTGCTTTGGGGGGAAAATAAGGTTCCAATTGCTTTATCATCAGCTCTGGCACCAAAGGGTTCACCATCTAGTTTTGACATTAGTCGGAACCATCTATATGCTCTCACTAACTAACAGGAGTTTGAGGCATCGTCTGATAGCGTGACTGGTACGTTAAAGCCCTTTTCTCATGATGTGTACTATTTACTTGATTTGGGGTCCACTCTATCTTATGTAACCCCATTTATGTCTATGTATTTTGGTTTTAGTCCTAAGGTTATTTTGTACCTTTTTTCTGTTTCTACCTTGGTAGGTGACTATATGATTGCTAGAAGAGTCTATAGGGTATGTGTGGTATCTATTGGTAGTAAAGAGACTAAGGTGGATCTTTATGAATTAGATATGGTGGATTTAGATATTATATTAGAGTTGGATTAGTTACACTCATGATACACATCTCTAGATTATCGAACTGAGAAGGTTGTCTTTAAATTCCCAAATGAATAGGTTATTGAGGGGAGGGTGGTTTCCTAGCTCCTAAGTGGAAGTAATATCTTATATTAGAGCTTGGAGGGTAATATCCAAGGGGTGTCTCAATCATCTGGTTCAAGTTAAAGATTCTAATTTGGAGGGCCTTTTCTTGTATTTAATCCTAGCGATAAATGAATTTCCTGATGTCTTCTATGATAACCACCATGGTGTTCCTCCTAATAGGGAGATTGAGTTTGGGATTGATCTAGTTTTGGACATTTATCATATTTCTATTCCCCTATATAGTATGGCTCCATCTTATTTGAAGAAGCTTAAGGAGCAACTCAAGGATCTCTTAGATAAGGGTTTCATCCATCCTAGTGTGTAGCTGTAGGGTAGAATGGTATTATTCATATGTAAAAAGGATGGTTCCCTTCAAATTTATACTGATTAACGATAGTTAAATTAGGTGACAGTTAAGAATAAAAATCCTCTTCCAAAAATAAATGATATGTTTGATCAGTTGTAGGGTGCAAAGTTTTTCTCCAAAATTAATCTATGGTTAGGGTGTCATCAACTTAAGATTATGGAGGTGGATATCCCTAAGACTGCCTTCCATATGTTGTATGGGTATTTTGAGTTTCTGGTTATGCCATTTGGGTTGACCAATGCCCTTACCCTATTTATAGATTTGATAAATAGGGTCTTTCATCAATTTCTAGATCTGTTTGTCTTTGTTTTCATTAATAACATCCTTGTGTATTCTAAGAGTGAGGTGGATCATGTCGATCACCTTCGTATTATGTTATAGACCTTAAAGGAGAAACAAATATATGCCAAGTTCTCGAAGTTTTAGTTTTGGTTAAACACTATTACTATTTTGGGTCTTATTATTTCTAGTGAAGGGATCAGACCCGTAGAAGGTTTTAGTGGTGAAGCAGCGGCCTAGACCCACGACTCCAACCAACATTTGAAGCTTTGTTGTTTTAGCTAGCTATTATAGAAGTTTTTTAGAGAGTTTTTTTTACTATAGATGCCTCATTGACTAAGTTTACTCAGAAGAATTTAAAGTTCTTATGGTCCAATACTTGTGATGGGAGTTTCAAGAAGCTGAAGGATAAGCTATGTTTAGCTTTATTTTTGAATTTTCTTGAAGGCACTAAAGGGTTTATAGCCTACTGTGATGTGTATCATGTGGGACTTGGTTATTTTCTGATATACCACAGGAAAGTGATAGCGTATGTTTCTAGGTAGTTGAAGGTGCATAAGAGCAATTATCTGACTCATGATTTGGAATTGTTACCTGTAGTATTTGTGCTGAAAATATAGATTTACTACTTGTATAGGGTGCATGTGGAAATCTTCTCTAATCTTAAGAGTCAGAAGTATGTGTTTGTTTAGAAAGAGCTTAACCTCAGGCAAAAGAGATGGTTTGAGCTTCTCAAGCACTACGACATGAGTCTTCACTACCAATTAGGTAAAGCTAATATGGGTGTTGATGCCTTTAGTAGCTTATCTACGAGGAGTCTAGCTCTTATGGATAAGAAGAAGTGGGAGTTGGTAAAGGATATTCACCATTTTTCTACCTTTGAGTTTGCCTCTTGGACTCCGAGGATGGTGGGGTGGCTGTGCAGAAAGTGGTGTGGTTGTCTCTTGGTGCTGAAATTAAGAAGAAACAAGCGTTAGATTCAGTGTTCATAAGGGTCAAGGGTAAGGTATGTGGGCAGAAGGTGATGACTTTCGATATTAATGGTGGTGGTACCTTGCGGTACTAAGGTAGGTTACATGTTTCTGATATGGATGGTTTTCGAGAGATGATCTTGGCTGAGGCGCATGAGTTGTGCTATGTTGTTCATCCTAGTTCGACGGAAATATATCATGACCTCAAGGAGATGTATTAGTAGAACAATATAAATAGGGATGTGGCTAACTTTATTTCCAAATATATCGTATGTCACAAGTGAATATTGAGCACATGAGTCCCAGGGGATTATATCAAGAAATTGACCTGCCTGTATGAAAGTGGGAAGTGATCAACATGGATTTTCTTATCGATATTCCTTGGTCTTAAAATTAATTTGATTTGGTTTGGGTCATCATGGATTTGATAACAAAGTTAGCTCACTTTTTTCCAGTATGGAATAACTTCTCAGCTGAGGATTATGCAAGGATTTACCTTCAAGAGATTGTAAAGTTGCATAGGGTACCTATTTCTATCATCTATGATTATGGTATGTAGTTTTCACCTCACTTTTGTTAGTTATTTCAGAAAGGGTTGGGTCTTAAGGTTAGTCTGAGTACTACTTTTCATCCGAAGATGGATGGTCCAGCAGAAAGGACTATTCAAATGCTGGAGAATATGCTTTGTGCTTGCGTTATTGACTATGGTAGTAGTTGGGTTCAGCACTTACCTCTTATGGAGTTTACTTATAATAATATCTACCACTCTAGCATTGGCTATTTGAAGCGCTGTATGGTAGGAGGTATAGGTCTTCTATTGGGTGGTTAGAGGTTGGTAACATGGATATGTTTAACCTGGATTTTGTTTACCAAGATATGGAGAAGATGAAGGTGATTTGGGATTGGGTTAAGGCTTTCCAATGTCGCCAAAAGTCCTGTGTAGATGTAAAAAAAGGTGATTTCGAGTTTGAGGTAGGAGATAGGGTGTTCTTTAAGGAATTTACCATGAAGGAGTGGTGCGGTTTAGGAAGAAGGGGATACACAACCATCTATATATGGGTCTAATTATGATTTTGAGGATAGTTGGCAATGTTGAATATGAGTTGAAGTTGCCTTCTAGTTTGAGCACTGTTCACTGGTATTCCATATCTCTATGTTGAGGAAGTGTATTAGTGATCCATTACAAATTATGCCTATCGAGGATATTGGTATCTTAGATTCTCTATCTTATGAGGAGATCCTAGTTGAGACCTTGGATCATCAGGTTCGTCGATTGCAGACCAAGGATGTGGCTTTGGTGAAGGTTCTATGGAGGAACCACAAGGTGGAAGAGGGTACTTAGGAAGCGGAAGAGGACATAAAGTCTAAGTATCCATTCCTATTTTTTGCTCTGGTAATCCATGCTAAAGGTATGTGTTCTTCACAACATCTTTGCTTTCTAACTTAGTTAAGGAAAAGATAATTTTCTTGTATCATCATTTGCTATCTTAAAGGTAAGAGTAGAGACATCTAGGGGTTTAAATTGTTCTTGTACTGCCTTGTTCCATTATTTGGGGATGAATAACCCAATTAGGAGAGAATTGAAACACCTTAAATTTTGACCCTTAAAGATTTTTTAGAGTTTAGACTTTTGGACATCATACGACTTGATGGTACTTGTTGTATGATGTGGGTATAAATTAGTATCCCAATTCATATAATGATCAGTGTCAGTTGGGGTGGTTTTTGTCCAAGGTATGACATGACTCTATATGAGTCTTATGGATATAGTATGAGTAGTAAGGTCCAAATCATATGATTAACAATGTCACGCCCTTGAGGTTCTGTCAAGGGTATAAAGTTAGGGGTACCACTTTTACCATGGGGTATTAGTAGGGTGCCCAAACCGTACCCACCTGTATTCATTTTTCAGCTTTTAAGATGAGGGTATTTTGGACATTTCTCCTGATAACTTCTTTTGGCCCCACGACTTAAAAAACTATTCGGACTTCATTTACCCTATTATTCTTAATCAAAAATACTTTAAACACTCTCAAATCTCTCTTTAACTTTTGGTTTAATAACGAGGCTAGGTTTCCTCAAAGTGATTCAATCAGAGGCTTTTAAGAGCAAATGTCTCCATCTTCTTTGGTATCTAAGGCATATTACTCCTCCCTCATTGTTATGTCAACTAAAGTCATTTTTAATTAATGGTTTTCATGGCATAAATTGGGATATTATTTTGGGTTTTAAAATATATACTAGGGGTTTTGGTTGTTCTTTGTTGGACAATATTTTCCCATGTCTTTCGTATGGTTTTGATTTTATAATTGTGGTTTTAACATGTGGTTACATGGGAATGGTTAATTGGTGCTTGATTTTGGTTTTGTAAACTATATGACCTCAACATGTTTGATAAAAATTCTATAAGAATGGTCTTGTTACATAGTTGGACTTTCATTGAAAACTTTGCATTGCATAATATAGTAACGGAACTTAAAGTCGTTTGGGTGGTTTAATTTGTACAATGGTAAGGTCTTGGTGGCCATTGTTTTTCATTTAAATACAAACCTTTTATGGTACACAGGAATCTCCCAAGTAATTTTACTTGGTGAAATTGTAGGGTACATGGGACTCCCTTAAGTGTTAGTTTATGCCATTGCTTGTAAGCTATAGTTTGTATGACTATACCACTTCATAATGCCTTGGTTATTAAGACATAGAATTGGTGGTTTGGTTATGTGTTAAAGGTTTTAATTGGGCAATTATGGCCGGTTGTGATAGCTAACCGTGAGGGTGTGAGTTCGATGAACGAAAACTAGAAAATCTTATTTGTCGACATGAGGTTTGGTCATGGTGACCATATACTTGTAGGGTACACGGTAATCCCTTAAGTTATACTCATATATATTTGTATCATGGAGGCTGAAGGGTACACAGTAACCCCCGACCCCCATGATGTTTCTAGTTTGTGCGACTATATGTACTAGGGCCATTTAGGGAGATAACACTGGACCCATATAGTCCATAGGTGGTTTTAGGACGGTGAAGCTACACAAACCCAGGTTAATGATTTTAAATGCATTCTAAACCCGATTCCCTTTCCCAATATGAATTTTATATATATATATATGTATAAAGGTGATTGCATATGGTTATTTGCTTAGTTTTAAATATTGGTATTATTTTATCCTTACTCCTGAGTGCATGCTTGCATTCACCCGCTAACCCGTCTTTGGGTGTTGTATCCCCATGCGATGTAGGAATGGCCATACTACTCCTCCTGCTCATTGACTAGATTTGGGGACAACTCATGCTGGACTAAAGTAGTGAGCTTCTATTCTCTAGAAGGCTCCATTTCATGTTATGGATTTCTATACATACTTTGTTTCTTAGACTTTGGTTTTGGCTATGATCGGGGTCATGTCCTGATCGAATATTGTTTTACCTTTGGTTAGAGACTTTGTGTGACTACTTTGGATTAGGATAGGCGGTGTCAGTATTGGTGTCATCCTTTGCATTGGTATTTGTATTAGGATGACACCATTTGGACACATTTGATACATTATTGTTCCATTCTATCTTGTTATATATATATATATATATTTAAAATTCATACGACTTAAGGTGTAGAGTGGTAATGGTTAAGGGTTACGGGTGGTCTCTAGTCTCGGGTAGGTCTTGAGATACTCAACATTACTAGGACCTGGGTTGGGTCATGACATACATGGGGTTCATGTTGACATCTTCTCAGACTATATGAGTCTGTAGTATGTGTTCACCTAGTAGGAGTTGAATCTCAGGAAAAGGATATGGCAAGAGTTGTTCAATGACTATGATGTGATTCTTCATTATCATCTAGGTAAAGCTAATATAGTTGTTGATGCTCTTTACAAGTTATCCATAGGGAGCTGGTCTCATGTAGATGGGGAGAAATGAGATTTGGTAAAGGATATTCACCATTTAGCTATTCTAGGAGTTCATCTTTTAGACTCTAAGGATTGTTTTGCGATTATTCAATGGGTGGTGAAGTCATCTTTTGGTGAAGCAGATTTTGGATCCTATTTTAATACAGATCAAGGATGATCTAGTTCAACAGAAATTCCTGGCTTTTGAGATTGGTGGTGTTGGTATCTTGAGGTACCAAGGCAGACCGTGTATGCCCGATGTTGATGGGTTATGAGAAAGGATCTTCGTTGAGGCTCCTAAGTTGAGTTACACTATTCATCCAAGTTCGATAATGATATACCATGACTTGGAAAGAAATATATTAAAGGAGAATTATGAAGAGGGATGTGTCTTTGTGGCCAAGTGTATGGTCTATCAAAAAATGAAGGTGGAGCACTTAAGGCCCGGTGGTTTGTCTCAAGTGTTTGATTTGCTCGTGTGGAAATGGGAAGTTATTAATATGGATTTCATTACCGATCTTTTGTGGTGTCCCCATCAGTTTGATTCTATTTGGGTTTACGTGCATAGGATGATCAAGTCTACTCACTTCATGCCAGTAAAGACTAATTATTCCATCGAGGATTATGCTAAGCTCTTCATTTCGAAGATCTTCAAGTTTCCTGGTGCACCTATCTCTGTTATATCTAACCGTGGAATGCAGTTCACGTCTCACTTTTGGCACCTATTTTAGAGAAGTTTGGTGACTAAGGTGAACCTTAGCACCATTTTTCATCCTTAAATGGATGGTCAAGAGGAGAGAATGATTCAGCTATTGGAAGATATGCTAAGTTCTTGTGTGCTTGATTTTAGTGATAGCTGGGTTAATTATTTGCCTCTCATTGAGTTGGCATATAATAATAGCTTCACTCTAGTATTGGGATGGCTCCTTTTGAGGCATTTTTTGGTAGGAGGTGTAAGTCTCCTATTAGGTGGCTTGAGGTAGGTAAGAATAAATAATCCAGTCCAGACTTGGTTAACCAAACCTTAGAAAAGGTGAAGGTGGTTCGGGATAGACCACCAAAAGTTTCCAAAAGTGGTATGTAGATGTGAGGCGAAGGGACTTGGAGTTTTATGTGGATGATTTGGTGTTATTAAAGTTGTCCCTTATGAAGGGAGTGATGCGGTTTGGAAAGAAAGAGAAGCTCAATCCCCGTTATGTTGACCCATACCATATTTTGAAGCGAATGGGAAATGTGGCTTATGAATTAGATTTGCCCTCTAGTTTGGATTGCATTCATCCAGTGTTATATGTTTCGATGTCAAAGAAGTGCTTGGTGACCCTTCCTTGATTGTTCCTTTAGAGAATGTTGGTGTTTAAAATTCTTTATAATATGAGTAAGTCCTGATTAAGATTTTGGATTAGCAAGTCTGTCATTTGAGGATTAAGGATGTGGCTTTGGTGAAGGTTCTATAGAAGAGTCATTAGGTTAAAGAGGCTACTTGGAAATCTTAAAAGGACATGAAGTCCAAATATCCATTCTTGTTTCCCTCTTTGGGTAATCAGTCTTAAGGTATGTGTATTCTTTAAAATCATTTTTAAGTCTTTGTTAAAGGAAAGTGTGGTTGTATTCTGTGTTAAATCATTCTAATGGATTCCTTGAATCATTATTCGAGGGAGATTAATCCTAAGGGGGGAGAATGTAACACCCTGGGATTTGGTCCTTGAAAATTTCTTAACCTTTGAGCTCACTGCCTTGACTACGATTGACTGTATGAGTCGTACTATCTCTATAAAGTTTGCATGACCCATATCGTAGCATAACCAGTAAGTTGTCCAAGATTTCCCTAAGTTTCTGTCCTAACTACGGTTGGTACTTGACGAGTCATGGTGAGGCATTATGAGTCATGATGTGTGACTCATAGTTTAACCAGTGTAATTGCCCATGTTTTCTGTTGTGACCATAATTATGACTATACGAGTTATATGGTTTGGTCACAAATAATAGTGTGAGTCTCGTAATCAGACTAGTGAGGAATACTTGATGTACTGCTTTAATTATTTGTTATGGTGATGACTCGTAAGGAGACTCTACGAGTCATATAGTGCCTCGTCATCACCGACGATAATATTTCAGCTTTATAATTGAGGCTTGTTGGTAAATTCCCTCTTTCACCACTTAAGACCCACGACCATAAAACACTTTTGGGGAATTATTTTCTTCATTTATTAAATCAAAACACTCCTTTTACTCTCTCAAATCCCTAAGTCAAAGAACAACTAGGTTTTCTCAAGGTTGATTGTCTAGAGTTTCCAAGGGAAAATCCTTGATAACGCTCAACCCACTCCAATGATGGAGCGCGAAGGCGGTTGTTGTCAAAAAACCCAACTAGAGGTGCGGTCGAATCCACAAGGAGCGAATTATAGGCTTCAATTCTTATGTGTGTTCTAGTTACTACTAGCCTACTCAGAATGATAATAAACAAGACATGTAAAATAAAATACGGGGATTTGAATTAGGGATAGTTTGTCAAGTCACAATGCTCGGATATAACACTTTGATTTAAAATCAAGATTTGAGGAAACCTTGGGATTATGTCTACCTAAAAGTGCAAGCATGAGGGTTGATGATGGTTTGAAATGAAATTTAGTTGTTAACTAGAGGATAGGATAGGTCTATAGTCATTATGGCCAATCTTTCAATCAACCCACAACGATTTTGCCCATTGGCTCTTTCGAGCACCTAAATCGTGTACAAGTTATATCCACCTAAAACCTCAATCAAGCTATTCACCTAAAACCTCAATCAAGCATTCGTATTTCTATGATGATGTTCTTGACATGATTTACACTCCAATTAAACTTATTTCTAAGATTGCAAAAGGTAGTGAACCATAGACTTAATTGTCCACCACTGCCTTTTCCCCCCTATAACCCTCTTTTATGGATGTTATGGTTTACCTTATGTTCACCTTAATCCTCTTTCAAGGATGATGAAGGGTTTCTAGAATTTGGGGTTTTCACCCATCAAATCTATTTGGAGATTTTAGGGTTTTCACCCTCAAATTCTAACTAATAAGCTCAAGCAATGGTAGAATCCATAATTAATAACTAAAATTCATGCTTACACATCAACACCTACACACAAAAATACTTTAGTTCAACATAATCTCAAGACTAAATTACTTAGCTACTCATGAAGAAAGTAAAGAGAAATATACCATAAGGATTATCCAAAGAATCCATTCTTCAGAAAATCACTAAGATACTTAGCCTCCAAGACTAGTTACATAATATCCAAATTAAGGTTTCTTCTTCTTAATTCAAAAAGTCATATGAGGTAAGCAATACCAAAAGAATAAAGGGGTTTTTCACTTAAATATGATTTGGGATTCATCTAAGTGCTTTTACAGATTTTCCCCTGGGCATATTCCCTCTGAACCACGATTGTACAAGACTGTTCGTAGCCGCAGCATGCTACCACGGTAGTGTGTCGTGATTGCTGTGTGCTGACTGTCTTGACTGACTATGACCGTGGTTTTTGGACCGCAGTCGTGGTAACTGAGGCTGATGTGGTTCAGTTCTTTAGCTGCACTCATTTTTGCTCTCTTTTTATCATTTTCAGCTCCAATCGACATCTTTTGATCTCTTCAACTCTATGCCTACAAAGAGTGGATATTAGTGCATTTTATCACCAATATGTCTCATTCATTTATTAAAATCAAGGTAATGAGGAAAAATGTTTAGTGTGAATGAGTAGAAAAATTAACACTCATCAACACCCCCAACTTAAGACTTTGCTGGTCCCTAAGCAACACCACCCCTTTCTGTGAGACAATTTCATATGTATGCCCTCATTCTATCTCCCAATGATCATGATGACTTAAACTAGAATGCTACCACCAAAATCTTATCACATTTGGGCTAATAGGCTTTTAACGACTCCCCTCACTATAACATGGAACAGAGAAGGATGCAATAGACTTTGAGGAGCAACCATGTAACACCTACTAGCACAGTAGAAATGACTCACATGATGGCTAGAATCATGTTATACTTCCATTTATCTCATTATGCGGAATATGAAAAAATGTCCACCTCAACTAATTCGCATGCCTCCTCATGAGAGACGAAAAATTTGCACACGTAGTTACCAATCATGTAACAAAGAATTTTAAGTTCAAACACTCGCTCTCCCAAGAAATTCTCCATGTTAACAAGTACCATGCCATAGGCTTGTCCCTATTTTCAATAACCACTACAATGATTACACTTGGTTGGGAATCACACCGGGCTTTTTGAGCTTGTTATGTAGGTTTAGGTTAG
This sequence comes from Capsicum annuum, assembly GCF_002878395.1. Classification (NCBI taxonomy): domain Eukaryota; kingdom Viridiplantae; phylum Streptophyta; class Magnoliopsida; order Solanales; family Solanaceae; genus Capsicum; species Capsicum annuum. The sequence goes on from NC_061114.1 coordinate 148,783,433, forward strand.
GGTAGGATATCAAATTAGGAGAATAAGGCTAATTGGTCAAGTTATAGATGGTACAAGTACACAGGAGATGAAGAAAACTAAATTCACACACGTAACATGCGAATATTGTCAAGAGGGTTCAATTGTTATACCCTCTCGAGATAAATATGGAGTATTCACTATATTTTAAAAATCAATTTTTTGAGTCATAGGAAGAGGGAAAATTTTGTCACAAATTTGCTCATATCCATGACTTCAAATTCTTAAATATTTTCAGACCGAGGGGGTTGTTTTTCTTTTGTATCTGCACCACATATAATTTTTTTTAATCAAGGGTAGAACCCCAGCTTTAGTCACTTTTGCAAATTGTAGTACGGGAAAACCACTCATATGGTTACTCTGAATTCGCCAATGGATATGAATGTGATCCCAATTCATCAATGCTATAAGTACTTAGACTTTCCTTGCATTTTATGGCCTAAATGCCACGGGTACTCAGACTTCCCTTTAATCTATGGCTAGAACCCAATCACAATGGGAAAGCTCATCTATTAGAACTAAAATAGAGATATAAACTAAAAAAAAGTAACTAATTCATGCAAATGTCAGCACCATCAGAGTTTCCAAATAAGAATTTTTTGAAAGAGCAGAAAAGTACTTAGAAATGTTAATAATATAGGCCCAAATAAAATGAATAAGGAGGTATCCCCAACTTAAAAAGGTTGTAGTGTCCCCATTGCATAAATAATAAAGGATAAAAGAGCTAAGGGTCCTCCTTGGAAACACATAAGGGGCTAACATCTCTCTCAAATTTTGCATCATCATCATTCCCCTTAAGGTTGGATCAATTCTACAGTCAAAAACTTGAAAGGGAGTGTGCAGATAATGCAAGGGAAATTAGGGTATAAGTTGCGGAAGTAACTGCGATCGTGACTAAGTAACCAAGATCGTGTTCATGTGGATGACTCCGATTATGCTTGGGTACCACTATTATGGTAACTAGGAGTATTTCTGCTCTCCTATTTTCCCCTGTTCAGCTCTTTATCATTTTACACCTACTTGATCCCTATTCATTTTGTCATGAACATTTCAACATATGTACCCCTTTCAAAACTTACATAATACACTTAATAGTTCCATACTTGCATGATTTATTCATATGCAAAACCTAGCCTTGACACTACAAAAACATAAAAACAAGGATACGAGCCATTTTTGTGGTATTTGTGGGTTTCCTCCCACATAGCGCCTTAGTTTTCATCATGGAATGACATTGTTATTTTTAAATTTTCAATGGAGTTCCACAAGTCCCTACTTTCATCCTCTCCATCATCAATTTATTTTGTCGAAACTTTTGCCGTCTTTTTCTTTCCTTCTTCATCTTGTATTTGGGATAACTCTTTCTCTATATTTTTACCCTTTGCACATATTACCAAGACTTAATCAAAACTTTTTGGATTGGTAATTTTTTCACTAGAGTGACCACTTCTAGGATCAGTATTTAATTGTGAAAAGATTTGTCCAATTTGGGTCTCAAATTTCTTAATAGAAGCAGAGTGACACACTACAGTTTTAGAGAGTTCAGAGAAGTCCCCTTTCAATTGACAAACTATTTTGTCCATACCTTCTACTCTATTTAAGATTATTTCTAGCATTTCTTCGGTCCAGAATTTTGTTGGATCAATTGAGGTTCATTCTTTGTTATAAAATCGATTATGGTGGGGGCATAAAATGGCAATAAGCATGACCACGATCTCTGCAAAATCGACCACCATCTCGATTCATCCAACCTTGATTATCACCCTGGCATTGATTTGGTAAGTAAAAACCCTTCGAATGATTTTGCATGCATTTGATCTCTTTATCTAATTTTTTAGCTTCCTCACCATAGGCTCTTGACGCTGTGACATTTCCTATTTCTGCTAGTGGACCCATAACATATTTGTCTAGGAGATCAAGTTGGGTCAAAATCTTTGACATAGTCTTCTCTTGATCCTCATCCTTCTTTCATTGTTCTATACTAACTATGGGTAAAGAGGGAGAGATATTTAGGACATCAATGTCCTAGTTATGCCATTCCCAATTAGGTTTAGTCATCGCTCTCAATAATTTCGTAGCCATATGTAAGTACAAGTTTAAGAGGGAACCTTCCACTGCATTGTTCATGATAGTTTGGTTCCAAGGGTATAGTGCCCTATAGAATATTTGGAGAAGTATCTTCCCCGGAATATCATAGTTGGGGCATTTGACTAACTTTCCATTAAAACTCTCCCATACTTCATGAAGGGGCTCCACACTCCTTTGTTTAAAGTTGATGATCTCATATCTTGCATAGCATACCTTAGGGGATAGTGAGTATTGATCCAAAAACACCTTAGTAATCTCATTCCAAGAAGTGATTGAGGCCATAGGGAGTGAACGGTGCCACAATGATGCTTTAGACTTTTGTAAAAATAGGAAAAGATAAAGCCAAAAGGCTTCTTGAGTGGTATGTACAAGGTTAAATGGTGCACACACCTCTTAGAAATTCTTTAAGTGAATACACGGGTCCTCATTCATTTGACCCTTGAACAATCCCTTAATTTGCAACAAATGAAACATAACACTCGCCACATGGAGGTTTCCACTCCAGTGAGGTAGGATACTAGTTGCTTCCATCCAGCCTGCAGCCTTTAGTGGGCTCTAGCCACCAAGGAGAGCATCCAATGACTCTGCATCATTAGTTATTTCACTCATAATTCCATTCATGTTAGATTTACCTACAAGAAATCCAAAAAAAAACAGAGTAACATTTACCACCTTGGATACACCTAAGTAAAAATCATACCGCACAAGTGAAATTTATATTACACTCCCCGACAATGGTGTCATTTTAATGATGATTAACTCACTCTTATAATGGAGGAGTGAGGCAGTTATTGTCAAATAATCCAACCAGAGTTGGGGTTGAATCCACAAGGAGCAAATTCTAGGCTTCAAATCTTATGGGTGTTCTAGTTACTATAAACCTACTCGGAATAACAGTAAACAAGACCTGTAAAATAAAATGGGGGGATTTGATTAGGGATAGTTTGTCAATTAACAATGCACGGATATAACACTTTTGATTTAAAATAAAGATTTGATAAAATCTTATGATTATGTCTACTTACAAAGGAAAACATGAGTGTTGATGACGGTTTGACATAAAATTTAACTATTAACTAGAGGATAGAATAGGTATATAGTCATTATGGCCAATCTTTCAATTAAGCCACAACAATTTCACCCATTATCTTTTTTTAGCACCTAATAAGTGTAAAAGTTATATTCACCCAAAACATTAACCAAGAATCCCTATTTCTAGGATGATTCTCTAGACATGATTTACACTCGAATTACACTTATTTCTAAGAATGAAAAAGGTAGTAAACCATAGACTTAATTTTCCACCATTGCTTTTTCCCCTTATAACCATATTTAAAGGATCTGATGGGTTACCATATATTCACCTTAATCCCTCTTTCAAGGATGATGAAGGGTTTCTAGAGTTTGGGGTTTTCACCCATCAAACCTATTTGGAGATTTTGGGGTTTTAACCCACAAATTCAAACTAATAAGCTTAAGCAATGGTGGGATCCATAATCAACAACTAAAATTAATGCATACACATCAACACCCCCCCCACAAACACACTTTAGTTCAACATAATCCCAAGACTAAATGACTTACCTACTCATTAAGAAAGTAAAGAGAATATACCATAAGGATTATCCTAAACATTCATTCTTCACAAAACCACTAAGAAATTTAGCGTCCAAGCTAGTTACACACTTTCCCAATTAGGTTTTCTTCTTATTAATTAAAAAAGGTCTATGAGGTAAGCAATACCAAAATAAGAAAGGAATTTTACTTAAATATGGTTTGGGATTCGTCTAATTTCTTTTATAGATCTGGCCCTGGGCATATTTTTGCTGAACCACAATCGTGCAAGACTATCCGCGATCGTGGTAGTGTGACGTTATAGCATGGTGCTGAATGTGATCGTGGTTTGAGGATCACGGTCATGGTAATTGAGGCTGATATGGTTTAGTTCTTCAGCTGCACTCTTCTTTGCTCCTTTTTTTTTAATCATTTTTAGCTCCAATCCGCATCTTTTGATCTCCTCAACAATATGCCTGGAATAAGATTAGTGTATTTTTTCATCAATATGTCTCATTAATTTATTCAAAACTAGGTAATATGAAAAAATATTTTGTGAGAACGAGTGGAAAAATCATCACTCATCAATCCCCACCATTATTGTGATACTTTCAGGAATGTAACTCTACCCTTAAACTTGTTTTACATTAAAGAATAAATTTAGGTTGTAATTTTTATGAATTTGTCCATGGGTTTTGACATGGGTTGCGGCCTTTGACATGGTTGATTCTTAAAATATTTTCACATAATTTATTTTGCATTGATTTTTCTTTATTAATGGCTTTGAACTTGTTAGATTCATGGATATGATGAATAAACTAAATGGTCATGGTTTCCCCTAATTTGATGATTTTGGCTTGGTATATGGTTTTGGAGATTGTGTACCCTCAACCCATTTATGAATTTAATATTGAAATATGGTTTTGTCACATGGTTTGACTTGATCTCTTATACTATTTCATGACATAGACGACTAATGAACCACAAATTAATTTTATTAAACTTTGGGAATTATCTATTCCTCATACGAATGAATAACTTAACATAGGGGGTTATGGATTCACCCATGTGAGGGATAGTAAATATGTCATGATAATGTTAACTTGCTATGGCTATAGTAACGATATGACCTAATAAATAAATTGGTTCAATGAATTAGAATGTGTGAAAAGTATTTTAATTAGGCTTGAAGGGGGTTTTGTTGTTGGGTCGTGAAAGTGTAGGTCTTGAGAGACCAATACTGGAAACCACATTTGCTAGGATAGGGGTCTAAATAACTGGGTGGTTTGATCCCCTCTTATTAAATGATTGGGTCATTAAAGTCTCTCATATTAAATGACTAGATGCTTAAGTCATCCTTGATATATGACCGGGAGGTACGATTCCCCCATGGTACATATGTACATATGAGTATTCTATGGTTTGTGCGGCTACACGTACTGGGGCCCTTTCAGTTAGGGTAGAGCTGAACCTATACAGCCTGTGGGTGCCTTCTTATGATGGTTGAACTATACAGTCCAGATTAAGGTTTTAAAGTTCATGCGAAGCCTTGATGTCTACTCCGACATATAAATATATGTATGTATATGTATTTTCATATGGTTGTGTGCATGGATTTTAAATGATTTTGAAATATTACTCATGAAATTTTTTTACCCCTTATCCATAAGTTACATGCTAGCTCTTAACCCGCTACCCATCGTTAGACGCTGTATCACCACACAACACAATGTTTGAAGGAACTTTTACTTTTTCTGCACAGTGATAGGATTTTTATGTTGCCAATAGTCATCTAGAAGTGGTGAGCCTTCCTCTTCTATTATCATAGATATTTCTTTGGACTTGTTTTTGGCTATCGGTAGGGGTATTTCTCGACTTAGATTAATTTAGTTTTGTTACATGCTTTGTGGATTACTATGGATTACGTATTTGTTATTGATGTTTCTAAGACATCTTGAGATTATCTTTATCTATCTTTTTATAAGTTCAGAATTCATCCACTGTTGGTGTATTGTGTTCTATTGACTAGGCAAAAGGGGTGGTCTCCAGTCCACGATGAACATGATATGTCTGTTGCGGTCAGGCTCTAGTTTGGATTGTGACACATTAAAAGGTAATGTCAGTATACTTTAAACCTATTTGAACCATAAATACATTCTTAAGAAATCAAGTGCATTACCTATACCCTAAGTCTATATCAATTTCTTTAAAATTAGAAATACACGTAAAATATAGGGTGTTACATCCTTCCTCCTTAAAAATATTTTTCCTTGAATGTTATCATAATTAGCTATTCTAAACATGTTCAATACTAAGTTTAATCTTCCTATTACCATATAACACTTAAATATTTATATTCACTTGTAAGTTCTCCAATTCAAAAACTTGAAATTTATCTTTGGATATGAATAAATGAGGGTGCTTGAATTTTATCGCTTTCACAACTTCTCGTGTGACCTCTTCTACTTGTTGTTTACTCCAAAGTACTATTATAGAAGCTATTTCCTTATTTCAAAACTTCATAACTTGTCTATAGAGAATAGTAAAAGGTACCTCTTCATAAGTGAGATGTTAGGTAACTTGGACATATTTAGTAGAAGTAATACAATGGGGGTTACCTATTGTCATGTTTCAAGTCCCATTGGGAAGGACAGGCTCCTGTAGCTATAAAGGGCCAAGAGACCAACCCATAACCTTTAAATTCTCATTCATGTAACTATGATAACTAAGAATCTTGCATGTATGGATATGATGTATTGATGAAAATAAACCACATTGATAATAAAAAAACTATACATACACAACTTGGCTATTGGGGACATAATTTCTAATTGATAAGACACTACCAAGCTTAACTTTACATTGGTCTACAAAGCCTTTAAATGATATGTAGGCTTAGTTAAGGTCAGTATTAGACCCTACCTCACTTTTAACTACTATACCATACCTGGAAATATATAACAACTCGAAAAGCCTTAAAATAACCTGAAGTCACCAATAGCCTTTAGATGTCATATGCTCCTACTAAGGATGTGTATCAGCTAAAATACTAGTGCCTGCAATATGAAATGCAGGTCATCCATGAGGAACGTTAGTATGAAAGTATGTACTGAATATGTATGGTTGAATGTAACTATGCATAACACAAGAGCTCAAATTAAATAAAGTAAAAATGTATAGACAGTGCTAATAGACAACCTTTATATATATATTTGTTGGATTAAGTACATTACATTCTTTTCTTCATTTTTTAGTTTTTACTTTATAGTCTTGTAAGCCATGTGATATAAATGACTTGCTGATAAGTAGTGAATACATAATTTTGGATCAACTTCTGCTAGGCTTATGCCTTTTACCACCCATATATTAAGAGGCTAAGATTGCCCTGTAATGAACCTTCATGTTACATACAATATTTCCACTTACATTTGTTGTTAGAGATTCTACCCTAAGTTATTTATTACTTGCTGGGACTAACATTTTGGTTATCGAGCAATTTGTTTGGTATTTAGAGCCAATTCCCTATTTTAAAGCCTTCACTCGTTCAAATTATCTATCGGATGAAAACTCCAGTATAACAAGCTCGTATGCTAATTTTGACAATCCAACAACTCTAAAATGTTAATTTTAGTCTAAGAGGACTATTGGTTTGTGTTCCAAAGCACCCGGACTGATTTTTCCCTATATATCAGAAAGTTAAAAAAATGAAATATCAGTGTGGAACCACTTTTAATAAAATATCCTCGTATAGGAACTTCAAATATTTCATAGAGTACTTATTGTCAAATTTGGTAGGAAATTTTCATGTCTTTGCTGTGCTAGTGCACTCGCTAATAGTGAACTAAGGGTTGCGATCGTGATGCCCTTGGCAGGGCACAACATTCCATAATTTTGATGAATCATATTGTGATAGTGACTTGCGTGGCAGCCATTATCTATCACAATCATGATAGTCAGGTTGCGATAGCTGTTCACGAGCACTTGGGAATAGTATAAATATCCCCCTTTTAGCCTATTTTCACCCCTCTTCATGCATTTCTAAGATAGTTAACCAAAATATTTATAAAGCTTAGGATTATAACTTATGGGTAATTTAGGGATCTTGGATAATGATTATTATGTGATTCTCCTTCAAAATTGTGGTATGATTTCTTCATGTTCTTGGTTAATTTTCCCTTTTCTTCTCTAAAATCCAAAAAACTTGGTTACTTGATTTTAGCACCCCCATAGCTTGAATTTCACCCATTTTGTGGGTAATTAACCCTTGAGCAAAGGAGAATGTTGGGTTGGCCTCGAAAATATGATATTCATTGATGAGATCTATATGGGATTTTTGAATAATTTTGAACTTAAAGCACAATAGTGCAATATAAGTATAATTATTCTTTTTTTGATATGTAGATTATGATTTTTATAGCATGGCATCTTATGGAAGCTTCTCAGAAGAGAATATTAGTGATTAAGTAGATTTCTCAAGCTTTCTACTGCATCTAGGTAGGTTAGGTTTTCCCTACTCATAGATTAAGCTAATTCAAAGTATCTTTATGATATAGTGTTAGAATTGGGATAGGTTTTAGGTTTTGGTGATATGATTTGAAAGTCTTAGGTTAGTTAGAAGTTTAGGCTATTTGAAAATAATAATTTAGGCATAATTGGATTAATTGCTCATGTTTTAGGTAAAGCCTCTATATTAGGGTTAATTGTGGCTTAGTTAAAATCTAAAAGTGGATTTAGATACCTTAGCCTAGTCTGGGTAGCATTTGCCTTGTAATAAATTTTAGAGATTTAGAAGTGGGCCCTTTTGCGCCATCTTAGGCCATAAGTTTTTCTATCTATTGCAAACCTTTTATACACATGTTTAATTCCTTGAAAATTCTTATTGAGTTAATATTAATAAACTTTGTCATTTTATGGATATGATGGGTTGGCATTGAGAGTTGATGCTCATTGATAATACTAGTGGCTAGTGATTATGTTATTGATTGTGCTAGTGGTTATTCTTTTCATTATGGTAGTGGTTAGGCTATTAATGATGCTTATTGATAATGCTACTGGCTATTTATTATGCTATTGATTATGCTAGTGGTTATGTTATAGATTATGCTAGTGATTATGCTATTGGTTATGCTATTGTTATGATAATGATATAATTACTAGTTTTAGTATGGTTATTGATGGCATATATATCAAATTTAAGTCTAGAAAGATGATTATTATGACATTGCATACATACATATATATATATATATATAATACCCCGCATATTTCTAAGCTAGGAAGTGAATAAGTATTCCTACGTATGAAATCTCCTATCCTACGATTCATACTTAAGTAAATGACTTACAATGAATATCCTAGTGATAGGATAGCTTATGATGCTTTAAGAATGTTCATATGAGTCACTAAAGGTAATACAAGCTAAGAGTTTTTGAATCCATCAAGTTTAAGTGTTCGATTTTCCAAGGGTCATCTTTGAACAGGTATAACGCGATGTTAATATGGTATTTTGGCTGATTTAGACTCACCAAATTGTAGAGAATCAAATTATCTTTCCAACGATACCAATTTCACCATAATCCAACACCCGAGCAAAAAGTTATGCCCATTTTTGTGAAAGATAGTAAGGATAGGCGATTGGTTAGGCCCCGCCCAAGCCAAACATAGGAGATTGGTTAGGCGCCGCCCAACCTAGCTTAGGCAATCACTTGGGCGCCGCCTAAGTCAGTTCCAGGTGCCAAAACACTCCGTTTTCAGTTATTTTAAGGGTAATTAAGTCTTTTAATACTCCTTACATGTCCCTAAACTTAGCCCTACGGAATACATAGCTTTTGAACATATTACAACCCTATTATAATCTCAAAGCTCATCATCCAAGAGCACTAAAAGAGAAAAACAACTAGGGTTCTGTAAATAAGCTTGAAGATCTAATTTCAAGGAAATTCCTCCGTCAATCATCAAGAATCTTCCTTCTAAGGTATGCGTGAGTTGATTTGTGGATCCCTTTCATCCATAAAGCTCAAAAACCCTCATTTTCATTATAAATTATGATTTCTATATTGTTGGGTGTTGATGATCATATTGTTGATATTGAGTGATTGCCAAGATGGAATCTTTATATGTTTATTTTGAATTTTATGCTATCATATGAGTTGGAAACATGTAAATTTAGTTGTTCATGATGGTTTTTCAAGGGATTTTTTTCTACTGCATCTCCCATGTCCAGATTGACTCAGAGGAAGATTAAGTTTTAGTGGTCAGATTCATAAGAGAAGAGCTTTCTAGAGTTAAAGACTCGACTCACCTCCGCTCCAATTCTAGCTATTCCAGATGCTTCAGATGGTTTTGTAGTCTATTGTGATACATTCAGAGTGGGTTTAGGTTGTGTCCTCATGCTGCATAGTAAGGTCATAGCCTATGCCTCTAGACAGTTAAATCCACATGAGAAGAATTATCCTACTCATGATCTTGAGTTAGCAGCGGTAGTTTTTGCCTTGAAGATTTGGAGGCATTATCTCTATAGAGTTCATGTAGATGTCTTCACAAACCGTAAAAGCCTCCAGTATGTATTTTCCCAGAAATATCTCAATCTTTGCTAGAGAAGGTGGTTAGAGCTCTTGAAGGATTATGACATGAGTGTTCTTTATTATTCGGGAAAGGCAAATGTTGTGGCCGACGCTCTCAGTCGACTCTCCATAGGTAGTATTTCTCACATTGAGGATAGTAAGAAAAAGATGGCTAAGAAGATCCATCAACTTGCCAGAGTAGGCGTTCGCTTATTCGATTCTTCAGAGGGTGGTGTATGTGTTCATAGTAGTTTAGAGTCATCTCTAGTTTCTGAGGTGAAAGAGAAACAAGACAGGGATCCTAGCCTTGTCAAGCTCAAAGAGTCAGTTCAAAATCAGAAAGTTGAGGTTTTCTCCCAAGGGGGAGATAGTGTTCTTAGTTGTCAGGGTCGTCTATGTGTTTCAGGTGTAGATGAATTAAAGCAGCGAATACTTCCAGAAGTGCATGGTGCGCGATACTCTATTCATCCAGGGGCCACTAAGATGTACCGCGACATGCGGGAGATCTATTGTTGGAGTGGGATGAACAGAGATGTTGCAGAGTTTGTGGCTAAGTGCTCTACATGTCAGCAGGTTAAGATAGAGCATCATAAACCTAGTGGTTCCATGCAAAAGTTCACCATTCCTACTTTGAATTGGGAAGAAGTTAACATGGACTTCATGATGGGTTTGAGTGGGTTTGCCTAGAACTCGTCATCAGCATAATTCAGTTTGGGTCATTATAGATAGAATGACCAAGTCAGCTCATTTTCTTCTTGTTCGTACTTCTTATTCCACCGAGGATTATGCCAAAATCTATATCAAGGAGTTAGTCAGGTTACACGGTGTTTCACTATCTATCATCTCAGACAGAGGTACCCAATTCACTTCTCACTTTTGGAAAGCATTCTAAAAGGGTCTCGGTATCTAAGTCTATCTCAGCACAGCATTTCATCCTCAGATAGATAGTCAAGAAGAGAGGAACATTGAGACTCTTGAAGCTATGCTAAGGGCGTGTGCAATTGACTTCAAGGGAAGTTGGGACGACCACTTGCCTTTAATTGAGTTTGCATACAACAATAGCTATAATTCTAGTATTCAGATGGCTCCATTCGAAGCTCTCTATGGTAGGATATATAGATCTCCAATTGGTTGGTTCGAAGTTAGTAAGGCCTCAATCATAGGTCGTAACTTAGTATTCGTCGCCTTAGAGAAAGTTCAGTTGATCAGAGAGAGACTCCAGGCTGCTCAGAGCCGATAAAAGTCCTATGCAGATGTTCATAAAAATGATCTAGAGTTCGAGGTCAATGACTATGTCTATCTTAAGATCTGTCCCATGAAAGGAGTGAAGAGGTTCGGTAAGAAAGGGAAACTCAGTCCCCAGTATGTCGGTCCCTTCAGAATTCTTTGTTGCTTCGGAAAGGTAGCTTATGAGCTTGAGTTGCCTTCAGATCTAGCCTCAGTTCATCCAGTCTTCCATGTCTCTTTGCTAGAGAAGTGCATAGGTGACCCAGCAGTTGTAGTCCCTATTTAGAGCATCGACATTCAGAACAGCCTTTCCTATGAAGAAATTCCAGTCAAAATCTTAGATTATCAAACTCGTAGATTGAGGAACAAAGAAGTCCCTCTAGTCAAGGTTCTTTCGCGAAATCAGTTTCATGAGGGAGCTGCTCGGGAAGCAGAAGCACATATGCATACCAAGTATCCTCACCTCTTCCCCGCCAATTCAGATCAAGCTCAAGGTAATAGTTCTCCTTAATCTTATTCAGTTTCACGTTCATGTTTCCAATATAAACTTGGTACCTATTAACCATTTCATACTCAGTCATGCATTCATGTGTCAGTTATCCATGCATCAGATATGCACGAGTTCAGTATGTTTAGCATGTCAGTCATGAGATCAAGTTTCAGTTCTTCATGTTCAGTTCAGGTTCTATTGTCTTGTATCCCTTCTCAGTAAATTCTCATTCGAGGACGAATGTTTCCAACGGGGAGATATTGTAACATCTCGAATGTTTCTAAGCTTGGAAGTGAATAAGTATTCCTACATATGAAATCTCCTATCCTGTGATTCATACCTGAGTAAATGACTTACAATGAATATCCTAGTGATAGGAGAGCTTATGATGCATTAAGAATGTTCATATGAGTTATTTAAGGTAATACAAGCTAAGAGTTTTTGAATCAATCAAGTTTTAGTGTTTGATTTTGCAAGGGTCATCTTTGAATGAGTATAACTCGATCTTAATATGGTATTTTGGCTGATTTAGACCCACCAAATTGTAGAGAATTGAATTAGCTTTCCAACGATACCAATTTTGCCTTAATCCAATACCCGAGCAAAAAGTTATGCCCAATTTTGTGAGACACAGTAAGGATAGGCGATTGGTTAGGCGCCGCCCAACCCAATCATAGGCGATTGGTTAGGCGCTGCCCAACCTAGCTTAGGCAATCACTTGGGCGCCGCCTAAGTCAGTTCCAGGTGCGAAAAGCACTTCGTTTTCAGTTATTTTAAGGGTAATTAAATCTTTTAACACTCCTTACACGTCCCTAAATTTAACCATATGAAATATATAGCTTCTAAACATATTACAACCCTATTATCATCTAAAAGCTCATCATCCAAGAGCACTAAAATAGAAAAACAACTAGGGTTGCATAACTAAGCTTGAAGATCCGATTTTAAGAAAATTCCTTAGTCAATCATCAAGAATCTTCCTTCTAAGGTATGCGTGAGTTGATTTATGGATCCCTTTCATCCATAAAGCTCAAAAACCCTCTTTTTCATCATAAAGTATGATTTCTATATTGTTGGGTGTTGATGATCATGTTGTTGATATTGGGTGATTCCCAAGATGGAATCTTCATATGTTTTTTTTAATTTTATGATATCATATGAATTGGAATATTGTAAATTTGGTTGTTCATGATGTATAATTTGATGATTTCACCTATGCTTAAGATGTGCATGTAAGGTGTTTGATAAAATGTCTAAGAAACTAGAAATCATGCAATATAGCTAAATTGTGACTAATTGAAGGATTCATGATATGCCCTTACGTTCCAATGACTTCTATGTTGATAATGTCCCTTGTAAATGTTGTTGGAATACTCATGAACTATTCTTATGAGATTATGCTATGTTTACATGCAAATCCTACTTATGAACAACATGTATGATAACCATGCAATCCACAGGAACTTCCATGCTATTGGTATGTGTTGCCAATTTGATTATGCAATGAACATGATATTAAGATTGTGCAAGTACTTCCATGTGATATGAAATCCTTTCCATGCAATACATTGTTAATAACCATGCTTAGTATGAGATCCCTACTTATGATATTATAAATTATGGACTCTACTCTTATGATCAAGTCAGTCATGTGTGTCAGTTTCCTTTCATCATGTCCTGGGGGTATTTGTACCCAAAAACTATAGTTGTGTGCCTAGATCCATGTCATGTTTCATGATATCTGTACTCAAGCTATGATTCCATAGACTTCAGTCAGTCATGTGACTCAGGAAAACCTCATGATCTAAGTTAGTTGTCAGATATCAGTAACATTTCGCCAGTCAATGAAATTCAGTAAGATTAAGTTATACACAGTCAATTATTCATGTCCAGTCCCTCCAGATAGGAGTAGAGGTTAGCACCGAGTGAACCCAAGGATGGGAACTCACCAGCCAGTTCAGGGTGTGATTCGTAGTAGTCATCATTGTGTTCCAGAACTATGTAGCTAGAATAGGTTGAGACATCTTAACCCATCAGCTTAGGGTTGATGAGGTGTCTTAATCCGCCAGTTTGGGGTTCCCACCATTCTCATTGAGTACCCGCCAGATAAGGGTCACTCACAGGCTATCCTTACCTGTGGTACGGTATTCGTACCCCTCCAGTCAGGGCAGAGATTGGACCCCAGCTTAGCCATAACGGCATACATAGGGCATGTTGGTTAAACACTACTTCCTATAATTTCAGTATCAGTCTCAATAAAAGAACTCAGGGCGTTCTTCAGATTTTAATATACATAGAACTGTCAGATACAGTCGTCTATGTTATTAATTTTAGTATCAGTCTCAGTAAAAGAACTCAGGGCATTCTTTAAATTTTAGTATATACAGGACTGTCAGATACAGTCGTCCATGTTATCAGTTTCAGTATCAGTCATGACAGTTATCAGTAAACCATGTATTAGCTTACAGGTCATGCTATCACATAGTCACGGTCCCAGTTTTTATATATGTGTGTTTCCACTCCCACGTTCATATTAGTCAGTCAGTGTTGTTCAAGCATGAAACCCTTTATGTTCAGCCTACCTTCCTCGTATACTCAGTACTTCAGTTGTACTGATGCATTTGCGCTATGGTGCTTTCTTTTCATGTTACACCATAGGATTCGAGACACGAGCTCCAGCCCAATAGTAGCAGTAGCATTCCAATCGCAGAGACACATTGAGTCCTTATTGATTTGAGGATAATATGATTTGATTCATTCGTTTATTTTATCAGTTTAGTTTTACGGAGTTAGTTGGAGACATATTCCTTCAACTCCTTATTCAAATAGTTTAGAGGCTTTCAAATTTATGTCCAGATTTACGTTCAGATTAAGTTATTTTGGGTATTTTGACCCACATGATTTTATTTAGTTTAACCTTATGGCCTTACAGTTCTATGTATTCCGTATTATTATATCATGATTTGCAGTATACAGGTACAGATATTAGTCATGGGTTAGCTTGTCATCCCTCCGGGTTATGAGCATCGTGTAGCATTCCGTTTCAGCGAATCGGGGTGTTATAATATATATATTCCTAGTTTGAGTCCAGAGGATTACTATGTTATCGGTTACATACCAATTCTTGTCTGGGGAATTTACTATGGTATTGATCATGATATTAATGACATGACATTGAGGATCTTGGGGTGTTATGATTGAGAATAGGTATATTGCTAAGTGTACAAACAAGAATATGGTTTTAATGAGGCATAGCATGGATGGATTCTAGTTGTATCATAGAAACTACTTGTAAGGATAAGATAATATGGGGTTAGTGGGTGGTTCTAGTCTCTGGCCCACCGCTAACAGTATCCCTAGTTAGATTTTGATTGCTTGTGAGGATAGGCTCCAAAATTTTGTCTTAGTTGAGACTCCTTGTGTGGACTACACTACTTTTTAGTTGGACTTGGTAGCTTGACATTGGTGGAGAGGTCATCTTGATTGCAGTCCAACTGGATCTTTTTAGGGAAGTACATGCCTCAGAGCCTAAGGAATTGTATAAGAGATTAGTTCTCGAGATTAGAGTAGGGCTCTATGATGATCATAGAGTATGAGGCTCGTTTCCATGAGTTAGCTAGGTATGCTACTTTTATTTTGTCGACTTAGTTTGAAATGGCTTGTTGCTTTGTCTAAGGATAGAGACTTCCTCTTCGCATGTTTACTCAGAGTTTAGTTATTATGGGTAGGTCTTTTTATAAGGTTTTTAATCACGCTCAAGTAATAGAAGAGATGCATTGGGAGACCTAAGGGGGAACCAATAAGAGACGTTAGTATCAGGGTATTTTCAGTGGAAGTCATAGTATCTCTCTGTTCAAAGGTAGTGGTTTTTAGGATAGATACCCTCTGCGTCAGCCGTATCAGCCTCAGAGTCAACCTAGTAGACCTGATTCTAGAATAATGATGAAGGTCAGTCTAGTACCAGTGATTTCCCTAGTTATGGTGGCGGTCAGTCTTTGAGGGCTTTGTGTTTTAGTTATTCTAGCCGTAGTGGTTACTCTGGGTCAATTGGGTTACTTAGTTCTAGTGCAACTTATGGGATATGTTATAGTTGTAGAGGTTGTGGTTATTACTCATGTTATTTCCCTAGTCATAGGGAGATTCTCGCTTGAGCTTTGAATATTCCCCTTATTAGAGTAGTATATCCATCAGCTAGAGTTGGTACGCATGGGCTTAGATATGGAATCTATGGATCTTTAGGTGGTTTTAAAGAAAGTAGGATAGAATATCGATAAATTGCCAAGCTAGGTAGTGAGCATGGTAAAATATATGCAGTACCTGCTAGGCCTAAGTTTAAGTCTTTAGATATTTTGGTCGCAAGTATGATACGGTGTTCCATCAATCGTCCCTTAATTTATTTTTTTGTTATTCACTTATTCTTATGTGTCTGCTTATTATGCTCCACGGTTAGAGTTATCTTAGGAATTATTATCTTTGCCATTATGTGTATCTACTCTCATGGATGATTCTTTAATAATGTATATGGTTTTTAGATCTGGTTGTGACTGTTAGAGATTTTGATACTCATGCTTTTCTTATTATTCTTGACATGGTGAATTTTGATGGAATTCTAGGCATAGGCTAGTTATCCCACTATCATACGGTCATGGATTATTTTTTTGAAGACCCTTACGCTAGCTATGCCTGACATACCCCTGATTGTGTGGCAATTGTGTGGTATGGAGTTATTAGGTATGAGCCAATGAGGATTATTTCTTATATGTAAGCAAGGTGACTTATTTTGAGAGATTGCATGTCTTACCTCTCTTTTATTCATGATATTAGTGTGGAGAGTTCATCACATGACTTTATTCTCGTATACCTCCTGCTCGTGAGATTGAGTTTGTTATTAATATTGATCTTGACACCTGACCCATTTCTATGGAACCTTACCATATGGCCCCTTTCTAGCTTAAGGAGATAAATTCTTAGATTTAGGATCTTCTTTGTAGAGTTCCATTAGATCGAGTGTGTCTCCTTGAAGAGCTCTTGTGTTGTTCGTGAAGAAGAAGAATTTCTCCATTTAGATGTGTACTAATTATAGGCAACTTAATAAAGTGACAGTGGTGAACCATTATCTTATGCTTTGGATTGATGACTTGTTTGACTAGCTTCAGGATGTAGTGGTGTTGTCTAAGATCGATTTAAGATTTGGTTACCATTAGTTGAGGATTTAGGCAGAGGATATTCTGAAGATAGCCTTTTAGACTCGTTATGGTTATTATGAGTTCTTGGTGATGTACTTTGGGTTGCCCAATGCCCTAGCTGTGTGTATGAATTTGATGAACCAAGTGTTGCGACCTTATTTTGATTCCTTCAGGATTGTGTTTATCGATGACATCCTTGAGTATTCGAGTAGTAGAGAAGATCATGCACAATATTTAAGGATTGTGCTCCACTCTTTGAGAGATTATGTATTTTTTGGCAAATTCTCTAAGTGTGAGTTTTGGCTTGAGTCAGTGTCATTCCTTTAGCATGCAGTGTCTGAGGATGTGATTATGGTAGACTTGGAAAAGATTGAGGCTATTCATGATTGGGCCAAGCCTACATCTTTGACTGAGGTTCGTAGCTTTATTGGCTTGGCTAATTATTATGGATGATTTGTCGAGGGTTTTGCTACTCTTTATGCACCTATGACTAGATTGACTCGGAAATAGGTTACTTTCCAATGGTTTAAGGAGTATGACTTGAGCTATTGTAAGAACATGTAAATCCTTATATTGGCTCCAATTTTGGCTCTTTTTTTGAAGGTGATGGATTCATCATCTATTTTGATGCTTTTGGTATTGGTTTGAGTTATGTATTAATGCAGCATGGTTGTATTATTGCTTATGCTTTGAGGTAGCTTAAGTTGTATGAGTGCAACTACCCCACTCATGATATGGAGTTTGTGGTGGTAATTTATTCACTAAAGATTTTGAGGCATTATATTTATGGTATGCATTGTGTGATTTTAACCTATCATTGCAATCATCAGCATCTTATGACTAAGATAGAGATTAATGCTAGGTAGCATAGATAGATGGAGTTGCTTAAGGATTACGATATCTCCATTTTGTATTATTCGAGCAAGGAAAATATGGTAGCAGATTTATTGAGTCAAAATGTAGTAGGTATGGTTATCTTTTCTTGTATTTCAATTTCTCAAAGGTTTTTGGAATGGGACATCAAGTCCTTATCCAACTTGATGGTTAGACTTGATATTTCAGACACTAGGCAAATTCTCGCTAGTGTTGAGCTTGGTGCTCACTATTTGATAGCCTTATTTGTGTTTTGAGGATTAATTAATTGATTTTGCACGAGGATTATAGCTTTACGTATTCTATTCATCTGGGTACATCTAAGATGTATAGATATGTGAGACAATATTATTGGTGGAGTGGAATAAAGAGAGACATGGAAGACTTTTTGTTGGTTGCCTGAGTTGTCAGCAGGTGAAGACCGAACATCAGCAAGTGACCGAGTGGTTAGATTTATCGATGTCTATTCTAGAGTTGAAGTGGGATCATATTACCATGTACTTTGTTAGTAGTTTGACTTGCACTTCCCATGGTTTCGACGGTGTTTACGTCATTGTAGATCGGTTGACCAAGTCGGCACATTTCATTCCTATTCAGATGTCTTTCAGTTCTGAGAGATTAACCTGTATCTATTTTTAGGAGATAGTCCATCTGCATGGGGTGCCAATATCTATTATTTTTGATGAGGGTTCCGTGTTCACTTCTATCTTTAGGAGAGAATTCTAGGAAGAATTAGGTACTTAGGTGGATCTTATTACAACCTTTCACCCATAAACAAATGGACAGTTGGAGTAGACTATTCAAGTTCTCGAGCTTATGCTCCAAGCCTATCTCATGGATTTTGGAGGTCAGTGAGAGAAACACTTAGCCTTAACAGAGTTCATAATAAAATTTTAGATTAGAGAATTGAGATGGCACCATTTGAGGTTTTTTGTGCTAGGCGATGTTGTTCTCTGTTTGGATGGTTTGAGACTTTCGAGGTTAGACCCCATAGTACTGACTTACTTTAGGATTCATTGGATTTTAGGTTTTTATCCTTGAGTTTATGATTGGGTATTCCTCTATGTATCATTTATGATGGGTATAATTAGATTCATACGGAAAGGCAAATTCATTCCCAGATATGTTAGACCCATTGAGATTCTTTGCACCATGGAAGAAGTGGCTTATGAGTTGGACTTACCCCCAGATTTTGCTATTGTCCATATGTTTTTACATATTTCCATGTTGCAGTGATACATCCCTAATCTGTCACATGTTCTAAGATAGGACTCAGTCTAGTTGGATGAGCGGTTGACCTTCGTTGACGAGCCTGTGCTCATTTTGGTTATTGATGTCAGACGGTTGCACACTAGGAAGATTCCTATAGTTATGGTTTAGTGGTGGCACCATTTCATGGAGGAGGCCACTTGGGAGATAACGAGCGAGATACGGACCTAGTATAATCACCCATTCAAGACTACAGGTACATCCTATTCTTTTACTTATAGAGATGAAAGTTCCTTAGTAGTGGATATTATAATTACCCTTTAGGTTATTTTCCATATTTCTGCTTATTTTTGCCATTAGAGCTTTTCCATAGCTTTGCAATGTCATTTACGACTTGCTAGGACTAAAAGTTTGGTTTTGTTATTAGAGCCAATTCCCTATTTTGAAGACTTTATTAGTGCAAATTGGCTACCGGATGAAAACTTCAGTTAAACAACCTCGTAGGTGAGTTCTGACTGTTCCAACAGCTCCAAAATGTTGATTTTAGGCTAGGAGGAACTTTGGTTTGGGTCTTGAGGCACCCAAGATCATTTTGACCTATTGGTCAGAAAGTTAAGAAAATGAAATATTGATGAGGGACCCACTATTAGTCGAAACAACCTCGGATGGGAATTTCGACTATGCCATTAAGTCTAGAACATAGAATTTGTTATGGTAGCATAGTTCATTTGCATATATATAGTCCAGATGAATCCTGAGGGGTTAGCTGAGACTTGGAAAACAGCTTTACTAGTGCACTGGCTAATAGCAAGCCAAGGGTCACAATTACGATACACTTGGCAGGGTATAGATGCTACGATTGCGGGGCATCATGTCGTGATAGCGACACACCTGGAAGGTACCATATGTCATGATCACGGTAGTTGGGTCGCGATAACGACTCCCGAGCATCTGAGAAAGTTATAAATATACCTCTTTTAGCCTATTTCCCCCCTTCCTTATCCATTTCCAGGAGATTTAAACCCTAAATATTGAGAAAGCTTAGGATTAGGGTATGTGGGTTATTTGGGGAGCTTGGATAATGATTATTATGCGATTCTCCTGCGAAATTGTGGTACAATTTCTTCATATTCTTGGTTAATTTCCCTATTTCTTCCCTAAAATCCCTAAAACTTGGTGACTTGATTTTAGCATCAATGTGGCTCAAATTTGACCTATTTTGAAGGTAATTACTCCTTGAGCATTTGGGAATGTTAGGTTGGCCTCGGAAACACGATTATCATAGATGGGACCTATATGGAATTTTTGAGTAATTTTGGACCCAAAGTACAATAGTGCAATATGGTTATTATTATTCTTGTTGTGATGAGTAGATTATGATTTTAAAAGAATGGCATCTTACGGAAACTTCTCAGAATGTAAAGTCAGTGATTTAGCGGATTCTTCGATCCTTCTATGATATCCAAGTTGGCTAGGTTTTTCCCACTCATAGATTGAGCTAATTCGTAGCATGTAACACGACCCTAACCAAGACCTAGTCGTGTCGGGAAGCTTAAGTCCATCCCTAACCGTAGACCACTCCTTATACCCAATACAACCTATAGATAAAAAACCTGTGTTTGACGAATCCCGAATATAAATAAGATAGAGTATTTAGATTTCAATGACTTTGGGATAAGTCTAACTTCGACACCAACCCGACCAAGTCATACCGTCCAAATAAAACCAAATATACCATATTAAACTAAAGTCCATAGTTGTCCATATAAAGCCTCTAAACCATATCAAAGAATATCTAGTTGGGATATCCAACCAACCATAGCCAAAACCAATGCCAAAGGAATAGTAAAGACATTGGATAAACCAAAACATGAAATTGGCCTTCCGAAGAATGGAAGCTCACATCTTCAGTCTAACTCAAGCTGTCCCCAAATTACCAAGTCACTATGAAAGAGGTGTGATAGTATGGTCAGTTCTTGCATCGCTCGAGGATACAACACCCGAAGATGGGTTAGTGGGTGAATGCTAGCACCTACTCAGGTTTAAGGATAAAATAATGCCAACATTTGAAATCAAAGTAAATAACTATATGAAATCAAATCCATACATATATATATACTTTCATGCTAAGAATGGGAACCGGGTTTAGCATGCATTTAAAACTTTAACCTTGGTTGTGTAGCTTTACCATCATAATCTACCCACTGGCTATATGGGTGCAGTGTTACCCCCTGAACGGGTCCCGATGCGTGTAGTTGCATGAACAGGAGATATCATAGGCTCGGGGATTCTAGTCTACCCTTCGTCCTCCATGATACATATATACGTGTATATAATTGGGGGATTCCCTTGTACCCCACAAGTATGTGGGAATCAAGACCAATCCTCATATCGGCAAACATAAGTTTCTAGTGTCAACCTTTTGAACTCACACCTTCACGACAAGTTATCACAACCCCCATTATTTACCAATTAAAGCATTTGAAACACTACCAAACCACCAATTCCAAGAGTCAATTATTAAGGCATTAATTACTAGTATCGTTATACTGATTATAGCTTCCATACAATGTCATAAGCCAACACTTAGGGGATTCCCATGTACCCTGCAGACTCTATTATTAAAATTATTTGTGGCATTCCCATGTACCCCAAAAGGTTTTTATTATAAGACCACTTGGGGAATTCCCGTGCACCCCACAGGGTTTTCAGGACAATCCTTAACAAATTAACCATTTATGCCAAGCATTAGTTTCAAGAAACAAACCAAACCAAGTCACAGTTCATAAACCAAAATCAATTATGCAAGTGGGTTGAGTTTATTACCAATTTCCATTCCCAAAAATATCAATTTGGGTTCCATGGACACCAAGGCCTTTTCATTCCATTTAAAACCAACCAAACCAATTTAGGTTCTATTTCCATATCATGCAATGCAAGGTTTTCAATAATAGGCATAGTATGCGACCAAATCATTCTCATAAGCATTTTAACAAATATATTGAGACTGAAGATTTCCAAAACCAAAATCATGTATCAATTGACCATTCCCATGAAACCACATGTTTAAACCATAATTATAACATAAAAACCATAAGTAAAATGTTGGAAAACATTATCAAACCAAGAACAACCAAAACCCCCAACACTTATTTCAAAACACAAAAGAATATAACAATTATGACATGAAAGCCATCCATTAAAACGTGATTTTTGTGTAACTAATAATGATGGAGGAGTAACATGCCTTAGATACCAAAGAAGACAGAGAGAAAATACCCTTGAGAGCCTTAATTGACCACCTTAAGAAAACCCTACTCTTTTTAAACCAAGAGTTTGAGAGTGATTTGATCTTGTAAAGTGAGTAATGAGAGGCCAGTAGGTCTTTAAAGACGTGGGGTCTTAAGAGTTTGCGTGGAAAATGTCCAGAATACCCTAAACTGAAAGGCTATAAAAATAATGCAGGCGGGTACCCGAATCCAAACATATGAGTAGTTCCCCTAACTGGTACCTAGGCAAGAATTTGGACAACAATTTTGTCTAACATAAGAATTCATGGCCTAACTCGTATTAATATCATACAATTGGTACCATATAGTCATATCCTATGAAGTACATGATCAAGAAAGCATACTATTCAACATATGATTGTCTCTACTCTGTCATACCATCTCCATATGACTCATCTGGAGTCTTGTCGTACCTTAGACAGAAAATTACCTAGAACACGTTGTTTATCATACAACTTGGGCTCCTCAGCCATTAGTATAACATACGACTAGTATGCTTAACTCATCTGGTTCCTAGAGATTTCTAAACTCAGGAAATTTCTAAGGGCCAGAACTCAGGGTGTTTCAATTCTCCCCCACTTGGATCATTCATCCTCGAATGATTGTACAAGGCAGTAAAAGAATGATTAAACACCAAAATGTCTCTACTCTTACCTTTAATAGAGAAAACAAATTTCATAGTCTACCTATTATCAAAGACATAAAACAAAGATGTTAAGAATACATACACACCTTAAGAATTATTATACAAAACGAAGAGTATGAATGAGCAGTCAGACTTCATGTACCCTTTAGCTCCATACAGAGCCCCTTTCCTTTGCTAAAAAAGCATATAATATCCCTTAGATGTGACCATACCCTCCACTAAGCTTCCTTCATAAAGGCAACACTCCTATAGCTCAACCTCCCAATTTCCCCGCAAATGCATACCTAGAGAGACGTAGTATAATTGTATATCCATCCTATGTTAAAGACTAACTGGGAGTTAAAGGTGCCAGAAGAGGCCTATGGGACACGATACTTCCACCACTCTAATAATACCACCCGATATATCACTATAACTAAGAAATAGGTCTTGATCAAGGAGATTGCTTAACACAAAGGTTGGGTATTTATCAATCCCCACGCTCTAGCCTATCTGTACTTCCCCCACTTTATGCACCTCTTCTCCAAAACTAACACCCTCTGCCATTATCACTAAGGATTTTACCATACCTCTCTTTTACAACCATTTCATATGAAAACATTAATCTCATTCTTCTATCTATACTTCTAACCTTAGCTCCAGTAGTCACCCTAGAATTTTACAACGAAGGACATCTACTCTCTCATCCAAAACATTCCTATGCTTCTATGGTTGCTACCATCCTAACATAAGGAAGGTCACCAAGAAAACTAGAGTACAAGAATTAGGAATTTAGGGGAGAGCGGTTACTTCCCAACTACAACTCCTATCTATAGAACTACTCAAGGCGAGACCTATGAAACAAGACACGACACAGTAGGCATGAGGTAATTCATAGCAATCATCTAAATTATAAGTGGTGGATCATTTTGAGATAAAAACACCATAGCACAAGTCCATAAGAATAGGCACTGAGAGAACACAACTGCATATATCATGGGTAATATAACAAAAAGTTGAAATTCATATATACGGGACAAGGCAATGATTTTTGCTTGAGACTATTATTTCTTGGATGTAGGCGTTACATAAGACATGAACGTATGGGTCATGAATGTAATGACATAGAGCTTGAAGACTTGAAAGCTTGAATTTCTAAGAACCATTATTGCCTTTGGTTTAGACACTGGAGTATGGTCATACGCGGCATACAAAATGAGAACCCTAAGCATAAGTACTACTAGAATGCATGCAACACTAGTAGAGTGCCTTTTTAACTGAATAGAAAGAAATCACTGGAATAGGAGTAAATTCACCACGACTTTCCCCTTATAGTAAACTTCTAGGAGAAAATTTAATATTAGCCCTTGATCTCTATCTTACTACTTCCTATCAAAAAAACACTCAACTTTAAGGGGGTATCACCATGGACATGAACTAGGGACATTTGTCTCTTCTATACTTGGAACCTCATCTATCCGAATGCTACCTAAAGTTTAGCACAGTCTTACAAGATCCATGCCTTAAAGCATTAATGACTTAGCCCCCAATCCATCATCTCAACCTTGACCTCTAGCCTATATGTCACAGCTTTCACATTTTTATATCCCCTGAGTCATCCACCTTGTCCCTTCCTTACACCACACAAGGCCTATAGTTTACCACCACAACTCTCGCCTTGCTACCCTCGAGCTAATAACTCCTTTCACTAAAATCCACATCGAGGGTTCAAACTTAGTTCCTATCAACCATCATGCAATACTAATAGAGTACCTCACATAAAAAATTCATATATGATCCTCCCCATAAGGAGGTCACCTTTATTTCCTTATTCACCTACCGATAACCTCTACATACCAGAGAAAACCATCCCTTTTATGCATAAAAAAATGGAAGAACCCTATAGGTAAACACTAAGGGAGACAAAACCTTATCAAAAGGATACTTTGGTTATTTCTTAAGTTCTTTCAACTCAGCTAGAGTCAATCTATAAAGAGGGAATAGAAATAGGACGAGTGTCTAAAACAAGGTCAATACTAATTGATTAAGGTCATCATGGAAGACGTCAAAAATTCATTCACCACAAAATATGGAATGCAAAGAAGGACCTTTCGAATTAGAACCTTTAACCCAAACCAGATGATAGAGATATCCCTTGGAGATTAATCTCCGAGCTCTAAGATATGATATAAATATCCCTTTAGGAGTTAGGTAAACAGCCTCCTACTCAATAACTGGCTTATTAAGGAATTTAAAGATGACCTTATGGGTTTGACAGTCTAGAGATGCAAAGCATGAGTGCAACCAATCCATCCCAGTATAATATCAAAATCCACCATGTCTAACTTAAACAGATCCACCCTAATTTTTTTACTACTAATAGATACCACACACACCCTATAGACTATTCTAGCAATCACAGATTCACTTATCGGGGTAGAATTATTAAAAGGGTCCGAAATACACTCCAGACCAAAACCAAAATGCATAACCATAAATGGGGTCACATAAAAGAGAGTGGACCCCGAATCAAGTAGATAGTACACATCACAGGAAAAGGGTTTTAATATACCACAAATGACATCAGAAGATGCCTCAGACTTTTGAAAAATGGTGAGAGCATAGAGATGGTCCTAACCAGTATCAGATCCAAAAATAGCACCCCTCAGTTTAGGAGCTAGAGAAGTGGCAACCAATAGCTTATTTGCCTAGTGGCAATACTTGTGGGACACTCTCGCGGCATGTGACCCAAACAACCATAACTAAATTACTGATTCCTCTCTTGATAGCAATAATAGTGATGCAAGTGACTCTAAAATTAGCAGGAAGGATAGGGTGTGGCTTACTGAGCTCCACCAGTCCAAAAATAATATTCACCAAAAGATTAAGTATAAGGGACATTGACAACAACATGGGAACTCCTCGAATTCCCTTTATCAGACTACTATCCACTACCTCTACCATTTTCTCTTTGATCCTTTCCCCGTCTGGATATTGGGACCTTTTGCTTTGCCTATTTCTGGCCTTTGCCTTATTCTTTCTCACTCTAATAGGATCGGTATAGCATGAAATTAAGGCTACTATCTGGGTTAATAGATGAACAGAACATCAAAACTCAGCATTGATAGCATCTCCCTAAGGTGGTAGAGCATAAGTGTTATCTTTTGGAGTAGGGTCAATAGAGATCAGTAGAACTCTATAAAGGAAATCAAAAGCTGCAACCCTTGTCTAGTTCTGTATCCTATGAGTTTAATGGGTTCCATCAATGTTGATCTTGTGTGGGTCAGAAGATTTTCTATGAGTTTCACATCATCAAGGAGGCGTGATCTTAATGTAAACAAACGAGAGTTAGAGGGGAATCCAGGACCATAGAATTTGGAGCTCAAAAATAGAAAAAACAAAAAAGAGAAACATTCTTAGATGTCTCACAGCTTGTCCCTTATAATTATGGAATGCTACACACTCATAAAAGAGACTACTTTATATGACTTTAAGGACACCTTATGATGTCAAAACCTAACTCAAATACCAATATGACATAACCCAAACTAGGGCTTAGTCGTGTCGAGCATCTCAAGTTTGACCCAGACTGGAGACCACCCACTATACCCAATCTAAACTACCAATATACAACCCATGTAGATAAATTTTGAACATATAACAAGACATATTATTTTGAGTTAAATAACTTTGGGATAAGTCTAACTCCGAGACAGACCCAACCAAGTCATACCATCCAAACCAAACAAAACAAACCATATTACATCCATTTCCACATTTGTCCATATGTAAGCCTCTAAACCATATCAAAGAATATCTAGTCAGGACATGCCCCCGACTACAGCTAAAACAAATGTCAAAAAAATAGTAAGGACATTACATAAACCATAACATGAAATGGGCCTTCCAAAGAATGAAAGCATACCATATTAGTCTGACTTAAGCTATTCTAAAATCACCAATTCTCTAAGTAAGAGGTCTGATATTATGGCCGATTCCTAATTGCGTGGGGATATAGTTCTCGAAGATGGGTTAGTGGGTGAACGCTAGAATATACTCAAGAGTAAGGGTAAAATAATTCTAACATTTGAAACCAAAGTAAATAACCATATGTAATCACATCCGCAAACATACACACACACACACATTTATATATTCCAAGCCGAGAAAGGGAAGCGAGTTTAGAATGCATTTAAATCCTTAACCTGGGTTGTGTAGCTTTACCATCATAATTCACCCATGGGATATATGGGTCTAGTGTTACTTTCTAAATGTGCCCCAATATATATAGTCGCACAAATAAGAGATATTATAAGGTCTATAGATTCTCGTGTACCTTTTTTCCTCAATGATACATATATATATATATATATATATATATATATATATATATATACTTGGGGGATTACCTTGTACCCCACAAGTACATGGTCATCAAGACCAATACTCATGTCAAAAAATATGAGTTTCTAGTATCAACCTTTAAGACTCACACCTTGATGGCTAGATATCACAACCCTCATTATTGGCCAATTAAAACTTTTAACACACAACCAAATCAAAAATTCTAAGAGTCAATTATTAAGGCATTAATTAATGGTATCATCATACTGACAATATATTTTAAGCAATGTCATTGGCGAATTAGAGGATTCTTATGTAGTCACAGACTCTATTATTAAAATAACTTGGGGATTCCCATGTCCCTCTTAAGGTTTTTATTATATGACCACTTGGGGGATTCTCATGTATCCCACAAGGTTTTAAAAACCATCCTTAACCAATTAACTATTCACTTGAAGCATTAGTTTCAAGAAGCAAACCAAACCAATCAATAATGCATAAACCAAAATCAATTATGCACGTGGGTTGAGTTTATTACAAATTTCCATTCCACAAAAATCAATGTGGGTTAAATGGCCACCAAGTCCATTCCATTCTATTTAAAACTAATCAAACCAATTTAGGTTCCATTATAATATTATGCAATGTAAGGTTTTCAATAATAGGCAAAGTGTGTGACCAAATTATTCTCATAGGCATTTTAACAAACATATTGAGGGCATAAGATTTCCAAAAGCAAAAACCATGTATCAATTAACCATTCCCATTAAAACACATGTTCAAACCATAATTATAGCATGAAACCATAAGTAAAATATGGGAAAACAATATTACAACAAAGAACAACCAAAACACCCAACACCTATTTCCAAATCCAAAATAATATCATAATTATTCCATGAAAATGATCTATTAAAATAGGGTTTTAGTTGAAATAACAATGAGGGAGGAGTAACATGCCTTAGATACCAAAGAAGAAAGAGAAACTACCCTTGAGAGCTTTAATTAACCACCTTGAGAAAACCCTAGACTCTTTTTGAACCAAGACTTTGAGAAAGATTTAAGAGTTTTTTTTACAGTGATTGATATTATAAAATGAGTAATAATAGTCAAAAAGGTGTTATAGGATGTGGGGTCTTAATGGTTTGGGGTGAGAAATATCCAAAATACCCTCATCTTAAAAGCTGTAAAAATAACATAAGTGAGTACGATTTTAACCCCTCACCTGTACCCAGTCATATGAGTAGTACCCTTAACTCAGACCTTGGGTAGAAAACTAGACTACTATTTTATCCAACATATGACTTGATGGCCTAACTCGTATCAATATCATATAATTGGTACCCTATAATCGTACCCTTAGCAATACATGATCTAGAATACACACTATTTAACATATGATTGGACCTACTCTCTCGTACCATATCCATACAAATTGTATGAATTCTTGTTGTATATTAGATAGAAAATGACCTAGAACACACTATTTTACTTGTACTCCTTAGTCGTCAGCACAACATACGACTAGTATGCTTAAGTTATATGGTTCCTAGGGAGTTTAAAAACTCTATAAATTTCTGAGGGAAAAAACTCAGGTTGTTTAGGTATGTTTATAATATTGTGATAGATTTGGGATCAGTTTTAGGTATTGGTGAAATAATTCAAAATTCTTAGGTTAGATAGACCATTTAGGCTATTTAGAAATTGTAATTTAGGCATAATTAGCTTAATTGCTCATGTTTTACGTAAAACCTATATATAAGGGTTAATTGTGGCTTAGATAATATCTAATAGTGGATTTAGATACCTTAGCATAGTATGGGGTAGCATTTTTCTTGTAATGGATTTCAAAGATTTAGAAGTGGGCTCTTTTAACCCATCTTAGGCCAAGTTTTATGATAGCTATTAAAAACCTTTTATACTTGTGTTTTATACCTTGAAAATGATTATTTTGGTAATATTAAGAAACTTTGGTATTTTATGGTTATGATGGGTTGGCATTGAGAGTTGATACTCATTGATTATGGTAGTGGCTAGTAATTAAGTTATTGATTGTGTTAGTGGTTATGCTATTAATTATGCTAGTGGTTATGCTATTGGTTATAATAGTGATATACTTACCAGTTTGAGTTTGGATATTGATAATTTATTTACTCGATTCAAGTCTGGAATATGATTATGATATTTCCCACATATATATTGTCACGATCCAAACTATGGCCTAATCATGATGGGTATCTCAAGTCCATTGTGGATTAGAGACCACTGCCATTAACCTAGCCAACAAGAAAATAATATAGCTAGTTGTGGTTGAGTTTCAAATATAATCTAAGAATCCACAACACAATCCACCCATACTTTATCTACAAAAGCCTCTAAAATAATCTGAAACACCTCGGGTTTTGTCCCTTGAAAATTTCATGATCTTTGAGCTCATTGCTCTTGTAACGACTAACCATAAGAGTCATGCGGTGTGGTATAGTTGAAGTGGCCCAACTTTTTAGGTGTCCAGTGGGTGGTGGTTAAGTTTCTATTGTGGTTACAACTTGGTGGGTACAAACATATATTGATATTACGAGTGAGATAAGCTCCAATCGTATGTTGTCTAGTGTCTAGCCCTTATGGTTTTATCTTGGATATGACTTAATAATACTAGTCATAAGGTTTGGTGATGATTTGAGCAAGAGAGTTTTATGTTGGACAAAATAAGGTGTCCAACTTTCTATTCTAGGTATGACTGAATAGTACTAGTGGTATAATATGGTGATGAGTTGGAGGGCCAACTCATACCCACCTGTAAAAAATTTTACAGTTTAAGTTGGGGGTATTATAGACTTTCCTCTCTTAACTCCTTTTGACCTATGACATAAAACATCTTTTGGCACCTCATAAACCTTCGATTCTCAATTAAACACTTTTAAACACCTCTTAAAATCTCTCTAAAGCTCTTCGTTTAAGAAAAGGCTAGGGTTTCATCAAGCTATTTAATTAAGCGCTTTCAAGAGTAAATGTCTCTGTCTTCCTTAGTTTCTAAGGCATGTTACTCCTCCGTCATTTTTAGTTTAATGAAAATCATTTTTAATGAATGGTTTATATGTTATTATTATTGTATTGTTTGGTTTTTGAAATATATGTTGAGGGATTTTGTAGTTCTTGGTTGGATAATATTTCACCTTGTTTTTTCTTATGGTTTTCATATTTTAATTGTGGTTTGAACATGTGGTTGAATGGGAATGGTCAATTGATACATGGTTTTTGTATTTAGATCTGATGCCCTCAATATGTTTGTTAAAATGCCTATGAGAATGCTTTTGTCTCATTGTTTGACTATTATTGAAAACTTTGCATTGCATAATATGGTAATGAAACATTAATTTTTTTATTTGTTTTAAATGGATTGGAAAGGCCTTGGTGGCCATGCTTTTGGTTTAAATTGGACTATTGTGGGGTACATGGGAATCCCCTAAGTATTGGCTAGTGACATTTCTTGCCAACTATAGTAGGTATAATGATATAACTTCATGATTTCTTAATACTTGACTTTTGTTTTTGGTGGTTTGATTTTGTTTTAAATATTATAATTAGGCACTAATGGTGGGTTGTGATAGCTAATCGTAAAGGTGTGAGTCTGATTGACAGACATTGGAAAATTATGTTTGTCGAATGAGGGTTGGTCATTGTGACCATATGTTTGTGGAGTATAGGGAATCCCTCAAGTTTATACTGGTATTGATCTATCATATAGGGAGAAGGGTATATGGGAATCCCTGACCCCTTTAATATCTCTACTTTGTGTGGCTACACGTATGAGGTCCCATTCAGAGGGTAACACTAGACCTATATAGCCCATGGGTGGATTATGATGGTAAAGCTACACAACCTATGTTAATGTTTTAAATGCATGCTAAACCTAATTCCCTCACTTGGCATGGTATATATGTATGTTTGTACGTACATATGGTTATTTACTTTGGTTTTAAATAATGGAAATATTTTATCCTTTTTCTTGGGTACATTTTAGCGTTAACCTACTAACCATCTTTGAAGGATATATCCCCATGGGATGCAGTAACCGACCATACTACTCCTTTTGCTCAGTGACTTATATTTAGGAACAACATTCCTGTCAGATTGAAGTGGTGAGCTTCCATACTCTAAAAAACTCCATTTTATGTTATGGATTTTTTTTGAAACTTTTTGCTATTTCTTAGACTTTTGTTTTTTCTATAATCGGGGGCATGTCCCAATTGATTGGTCTTGGTTTTTGGATATAGGATTTGTGTGACTGCTATGGGAAATGGGCGATGATCTTATTGGTGTCAACCTTGGTATTAATATTAGCATTAGGGCTAAAACCAGTTGGATATTTGATTAGATCTTTGGTTGATTATGGTTATGCACTTCTTTAAATGTCTTTTACTTAATTTTGTTATAATCTTATTATATTTTTGAAAATCATTTAACATAGGGTGAATGGCAGTTAGGGTTGGGTATTGGGTGAGGTCTCTAGTCTGGGTCAGACTTGAGATGCCCGACACGACTAAGCCCTGGTTGGGATCATGTCAGGCTAAAATTAGGGTCCCAGGTTCATGGTTAATTGGGAGCCCACAAAGCTATGTAAAGTAAAGACTCTTAAAAGGGTATGCATCATGTCACACTAATAAGGGAGAGGTCGAAGACATTTAGAAATGTTTCTCTTTCATGTTTTCTATTTTCAAGCTGTAGAGTCAGTTCCTAAATTCTCCTCTAATTCCTATTTGTTCTATTTTCAGATCATGCCTCCTCAATGATCTAAAGCTCTTGTAAACTCCTCTATCCTACACACAGATATATTAATGGGACCCCTTCTACTTATGGGGCCCAAACCCGATTTAGGGATCCAATTCATGATTGACCTATTGGAGTTCCACAAATTCCCACCAGTCTGCCTTGAGCTCCTTAGACTGATGTAATGAATGTTGAGTTTTGTAAGTCTATCTATATGATGTCTTAGTTGGAAACTTCTCAGGCTAAGCATGGTGCCTCTGTTATACCATATTCTGAGGCCAAAAGGGTTGGCCAATTCATGACATTAAATTCTCTAACCTTTACTAGTGCAAAGGTAGAGGAGGACCCTCAAGGTTTTCTAGATGAGATGGAAAAGATCTTTCATGTAATCCATGCCACGAATATGCAGGGCGTGGAGTTTTCTGCCTACAAGCAAAAAGATATGGCATACCAGTCATATAAGGATGGTATCAATTAAGAGGTGACAATGCTAAGTCAGCCCTATGGGAGAATTTATCTAATATTTTTCTGGACTGCTTCTTTCGTCAAGTGTTGAGGTAAGAAAAGGCAAAAGAGTTTGTTAATCTTAGGAATTGTATAATTCCTGTCAAGGTTCATGCCTTGAATTTTCACCAGTTATCTAAGTATGCACCGGAGATGGTTTTTAGAATAAGGGCTAGGATGAGAAAGTTTGCTTTTGGGTTGTTCGAAGACTTTATATTGCAATGTAAGGATGCCTTGCCAATCAAGGACATGGATATCTCTAAGATGGTTGTTTATATGCAATAGGTAGAGAAAGAGAAGAAGAATTAGGATGAGATAGAAGAGAGGCAGTGCAAGAAGTTTAGGTTCTTTGAGAGGGTGTTGGCCAACAACAGAGTTGTTGGGATGGAGGAAAGTGGCTCGAGAAGATATGGGGAAACTTAGGGTCTTACTCGACGACTAGTGCTTCCTACCTAAAGTCATCGGGTGACAAGTATTTCAAAGGTGGAAAAAACTTTAGGGCACAGGGTACCCAATCGCAAGCTAGTGGAGTCCAATTAGCTCTATCAGATCCTCCCTGCAGGTTTTATGGTAGATTGCATTGGGGTCTATGTGATGAAAGAAGGGATAAATGCTTTAATTATGGTTAGTTATGGAATATTCTTTGAAACTATCATACTAGAAAGGTTGCTTCGGGGGTGAACAGGGTTCTAGTTACCTTTTCATTAGCCTTGGCACCAAAGGGTCCATTATCTAGCTTTGGAACTGGTAGGAACCACCCTTATGCTCTTACTACCTAACAGGATTTTGAGGCATCGCCTTATTTTGAGAATAGTATGTATAATCTCTTATCCCATGATGTGTAATATTTTCGTGATTTGGGGTCCACTCTCTCTTATGTGACCCCATTTGTGGCTTTGCATTTTGGCTTTGATCACCAGTGTGTTTTCGACCCTTTATATATTACTAAAACTAAGAATTAAGGATGTTGGAACAACCCTAAACAAGGCTTTGATACCAAATGATTAGCCTAAAGGACTATCAAAAAAGGAAATGGACACTAAAGGAACAAAAATCAGCAAGTTCACAAAGAGAAAACAACACACTAGAAGGAGATGAAGAAGAAGAATTGCATGAAATTAACGATATAGAAAGACCCTCACTTCCACCAATGAATAACACTAGAAGGTGTATCAAACCTTCAAACACACATCACCAATGTAAGATCAAACCACTCTCTCAGGTGACCCAAAGGAAAACACTCTTCCTTAAGCACACCTTTTTTGCCAAATTTCCCAATACAAGTGAAACCCTAACTTCAAATGCATTCAAGGAGCCAATTTCGGGTTTGAGAGCTAAAACTACAAGACTAAAGCTACAATCTAAGAATAATATCCAATTTCATCAAATTCTAATTAAAAATAAGCCTAAGGAGTCTATTTATACTTATTACATTAAAGACCAAAATACCCTTAATGAAAAGAGGCTCCCATAGAGTGTAAAGAAATAGCATAAAAAGACTATTACACCCTTAATGAATGGGTTATCATGTAGTTTTTTGATGGGGTCTTCTTTACACTTCAACATATGACTTTCCTTGAGTCTTTTTGGTCTTCACAATTATTCTTCAACACTTGGACCTCTCGGGCATCTCATCAAGGCAAGCTTCCAAGAAACCTTCCATACATGGGATTGTTCTATTGTGGGCTTAAAATAGGTCCCCCATGCGTGCTCCCGTCCCTCAATGTGACCATAATTGGGTTCTTCTTGTGTTGTCCTCGCAGGATGTCTTCAAAAACTAAGGTGGCTATTTGACTTGCATCATCCTCTCCTTCTTGAAAAGGATTCGACCTCGAATCAAAACCTAGCAAAACCAAAGAGAGGAAAAACAAATACAAACTCCTCATGGCATGAGGTTTCGGGTTAGCATAACAAATCATCTCAACATGCCAAGGTTGCACATTATTTACAATATAACCAAGAATCCTTTAAATTAAATATTAAAAGTTCAATGAAAGATGCAAAAAAGATTTGGTTATGGAATTCGTCAAAACTGATACTTTGCTTGTCATGTAGACCAAGCAACAAGTCAGGCACATCAACATCATTAATTCTATATTTGGAACCGGGGTCAAACGGGAAGAGTGGCCATAGACATAAGTCTAGGCAATACTCCCATTTCCCATAGGCTTCACTCAAACTACATGACATACTCTCTACTATGGCATATATGTCATCAAAAGCAAGTAGAGAGTAAAGAAAGGTATCACTCAATTCAAATTCTACTAAGGTATCTTCATGTGTGTACTCACACTAGTTTTAACATCATCGCCATAAGTACTCTCAACAATAAGATCACACATAGTAGAAGAAGAAGTAATTTCAAAGAAACGGACACCTTCCCTTTCTATAGAAGTACCCTCAAGTATACACATACCACCACCAAATTTAAAGAAATTATTACTTAAGTCTTTACAAGAAGCAAGTAATTTATCCTTATAATCATCAAATATGGGTGGGGTGTCATACAAAGGATCACAACCACAATCAATTTTCAAGGAACAATCACTTATTGGGTTTCTTAAGAATTCAAGCAAGTCAAAATCATCATCACCCAACTGATCATTCCTTTCTAAGACCTCACATTCCCTTCCTTTAAGAGTACTCTGATCTTCCAAGAAGAGATTTCCATCTTTAGGAGGAATGTTGTCACACCATAGTGGGTTTGCATATAGGCTATAGCTTTCTAGACAAGCTATACCTTCAACTTCATTCTCACCACTAGGTTCATTAGGAGTGAACTCATCATCTTCAAACAAGATATTATCCTTAAAGAGAGAAGGATGTATCCATGAAGAGGATATAGAATATGTAAATCCATTCTCCAAAAGATCATTATCAAGAATCAAAGATATTTTAAGCACATGGTTATCCCTGTGAGCAAAATCGAGAGTAGAACATTCACTAGAGGTTATGCTAAAGGGGTTACTCCTATTTATATGATCAACATTTTCAACATCATCACTCACTTGAGATCCATTAAACATATCACATACATCCTCAAGTGGTGGACAAATTTCACACATAAGTTGATCAACATAATTCCCACAAGATGATGTACTATTATTCAATACATTAGCTTCAACACTAGGTGGACATAAATTGATCTTACAAGAAGAGTCAATTTGGTCATCAATAGGATCAACTAGTGTATCCACATTCATAATATTTACATCATCATCAAGGGGAAAAGAATCAATAGATGATGTATTATCATTCAACACAATGGCTTTAACACTAGGTGGACTTAAATTAATCTTACAAGAAGAGTCAATTCTGTCATCAATAGGATCAAATAGTTTATCCACACTCATAACAAGTACATCATGAACAAGAGGCAAAGAATCAATAGACTCATAAATAGATGCGCTACCACTCATGCTCAATGGGCTACTAGCCACACAATCATCGTCCACATGTACAAAAGTGTATGAGTTTGGTATTTTACCTTTATGTTCTTGAGTACATTCTTCTTTGCCTTGGTTCAGATCATGGTAGACCATTTTCTCCTTTGAGAATCTCACATCACAAGGGAGTTTGTCTAGTCTTCTCTTTTGTTTGACCTCTTCATCTCTTTTTCCCAAATTAGGATTTAGTGCACTAAGCATTTGGCGCATATCTTTAACGTAGCTATGAATATTGTCATTGATACGATCAAACGTGGCATCAAAACTATAGGCATCCATGGAACCTCTACCATAATCCTCAATTTGGATGGGTGGGTTTTGGATTTGAGGTCTTTGGGGAGATGGATTTGGCCTTTGGTTATTTGGTACTTGAACTTATGGTATTAGAGGTAGTTGATGGTATGGTGTTTGGTCCATGGTATTTGGAATTTGGTAAGTGGTATGTTGCGGGGGTATTAGGTTTTGATTAGGTGGTGGAGTTTGAGTTCCAAGTCCCTCTTGTTGGACTTGGTTCATTTAGTGATGTAATGGTCTTTGTAGGGTCCGGTTAGGGGATGTTTGGGGTGGGTTTAGTGGCTGGTTTTGTGAAGTATAGGATCTTTGGACTTGAGGTGTTTGGAATTGTGGAGATTTTTGTGGACATAGTATATCAATTCTCTCTCTAATTCTAAGCATGTCACCCCTCATTGAATCCATATCACTCTTTATAGCATCATTTACGCTCTTAATTTCTCGACTCAAGGCCTCTATTTGGGCCATCAAAGCTCCCATAACATCATTTCCCAAAGGTTGGGAAGTAGTATCTTCTGTTTCCATGGAAAATGTACCTACAAAGCACAAAAAACAGCAAGCAAAATAACCTACAAAATGAGCAAATAAGTTAGTTCAAAAGCCTCACTTCACTCACACTCAACCTCACCTCACACTTGGCTTCACAAGTGTTGGAGAACCGGCAATACTTTGAAAGTTACTTGAGAGGTGATAAGATTTGAATCGGAATGGATCTGTATTTGAAACGACTCAAAATACGTGATGCGCAAACTTGAACCAACAAAAATACTACTTGAAAATGAAAAAAGCACACAAAAATCAAAAACTCGAAACAGCGGACTCTAATCTAATTACCAAACTAGTATGTGATTACTAGCTTACTAATTAGTAATAGAATCAACACAAAATCAAATAGAAACAACAAATACAAAACAGGAAATCTAATTTTAGAACTCAATTTGGTTGTTTGTATAAGTGATGACATGGCACTACGTGGTTGGTGGTCACCCTTCGGAATTTTGAGTGTTCCAAAAATTATTTTCGGCCAAACACCCTTAGGAAAGAAGAGAATTCAGTTTTGAGAGGGAAAATGTTCAAGTTTGAAGCCCTTTCAAGCTTCAAAATGGATGAGAAATGAGTTGGTACCCCCTAATAAATGCACTTATACTTTGTTTGTCCTCTTGTCCCCTCCTCTTTTTGGAAGAATGAAATATTCTTTGAATATGAT
The DNA here is from genome assembly GCF_002878395.1 of Capsicum annuum. Classification (NCBI taxonomy): domain Eukaryota; kingdom Viridiplantae; phylum Streptophyta; class Magnoliopsida; order Solanales; family Solanaceae; genus Capsicum; species Capsicum annuum. Next base: position 148,821,115 of record NC_061114.1, read on the forward strand.
TTTGGACAAACAACTTTTTCACACTCTTTCTTCCCTTTTTTGGATCAAACAATAACCTTGAATACTCTTCTTCACTAAGTTATGAAGATCATGGATGAACAAGATGAATATTCAAGCGTTGACCAAGTTTGACCATCTAGCAAATGAGCTCTAAATTTGATTTTTTTGTAGCCCTAGGTTCCTTATATCAAAACAACTTAAACCAACAAAAAATAAGCCCTAAATCAAGCCTAAATCACCAAGAAAAAAACATGTATAGCACAAAAAGTTTCAAAACTCCATAGGCATGGTGGATCTAAGCTCAAACTCAACCAAACTTCAATCTAAAAGTAGATCTAGACTCCCTATGTGTTAGAGAACAAGAATCTAACACAAGAAACCTTCAAAACAAAGTAAAAATTTGTAGATCTAAGACATTAAATTCGGATCTAACATAAGACAACACAAGATACCATTTTTTTTATATTTTCTAATTTTTTTGACTCTTTTTTTATGAGATTTTCTATATAAGAACACTAAAACCAAGATTTAGGGATGTTGGAACAACCCTAAACAAGGCTCTGATACCAAATAATAGACTAAAGACTACCAAATACATGAAATTAGTTACTAATATGCAAATTCCAGCAACCAAATAAAGAGAAAACAACACATAGAATGGAGATGAAGAAAAAGAATGCTTGAAACTAAAGGATAGATAGAAAGACCCTTACTCCTGTTCAATGATTAGCACTAGAATATGTTTCAAAATCTTTGACACACCTCACCAATAAGAGTTCAAACCTTCCTCTTAGGTAACCCAAAGGAACCACTCTTCCTCAAGTATACCTTTTTTGCCAAATTATCCAAAAAAGTGAAACCCTAACTTCAAATGTTCTTGGACCAATTTTTAGATTCTAAGAGCTAAAACTAGAGACTAAAAATAATAATGTAATATTAATATCCAATTTCATCAAAGTCTAATGAAAAATAATCCTAAGGAGTCTATTTATACTTATTACATTAAAGACCAAAATACCCTTAATGAAAAGGGGCTCCTATGGAGTGTAAAGAAAAAGAATAAAAAGACCACTACACCCTTAATGAATGGTGGATCATGTAGTGTTTTGATGTGGTCTTCTTGACACTTCAACATATGACTTTCCTTGAGTCTTTTTGGTCTTCACAATTATTCTTCAACACTTGGACCTCTCAAGCATCTCATCAAGGAAAGCTTCCAAGAAACCTTCCATACATGGGATTGTTCTATTATGGGCATAAAATGGTTCCCCATGTGTGCTCCCATGCCCTCAATGTGACCACAATTGGGTTCTTCTTGTGTTCGCCTTGGAAGATGTCTTCAAAAACTAAGGTGGCTATTTGACTTGTATCAGTAACTCTGTGGTGGCTAGAAGAGTCTATAGAGGTTTTATGGTATCTGTGGGTGGTCAGGACACTTTGGTGGATCTATTTTAATTAGGCAAGATTAATTTTGATGTTAGGTTGGGATGGATTCGTTGCACTTTTGCTATGCTTTTCTAGACTATCGGACCCATAAAGTCATCTTTAAATTACCTAATGAGCTAGTTATAGAGTAGGAGGGTAGTTCCCTATCTCCTAAGGGGAAGTTCATATTATTTTTTAAAGTTCAGAGACTGATCTCCAAAGGGTGTCCTATCATTTGGTCCTTGTTAATAATTCTAAATCAGAAGGTCCTTCATTGTATTCTATCCTTGTGATGAATGAATTTCCTAAGATTTTTGTTATGAAATTCTAGGAGTTCCTATTTATAGAGAGATTAAGTTTGGGATTGATCTTATTTTAGATAATCATCCTATTTCTATCCCTTCGTATAGAATGGCTCCGTCTGAGTTGAAAGAGCTTAAGGAGCAACTCAAGAATCTTTTATACAAGGGTTTCATCCATCCTAGTTTTTCCCCATGGGGTGCACCAGTGTTATTCATGCATAAGAAAGATGGTTCCTTTTGGATGTGTATTGATTACCGGTAGTTGAATAAGGTGACGGTAAAGAATAAATACCCTCTTCCAATTATAGATGAATCATTTAATCAGTTGCAGGGTGATAAGTTTTCTCCAAGATTGATCATCAATACAGGTATCTTTAGTTAAATATTACGGAGGTGGATATCCTTAAGACTACCTTTCACTCACGGTATGGTCACTTCTAGTTTCTAGTTATATCCTTTTGGGTTAACCAATGCCTTGATGACATTCATGGAATTAGTAAATAGGGTCTTTCATCAATTCCTAGATTTGTTCATCATTATTTCCAAAGATGATATTCTGGTGTGCTCTAAGAGAGATGGATTGCATGAATCACCTTTGCATTATATTACAGACCTTGAAGGAGCAATAGTTGTATGCCAAATTTTTAAAATATGAATTTTAGTTGAATGCTGTCATTTTTCTGGGTTTTATCATTTCTAGTAAAGGGGTCATGATGGATTCTCAGAATGTTGTAGGGGTGAAGAAGTGGCCTAGACCTATGGCTCCAAATAATATTTGGAGCTTTATGGGTTTAGATAGCTACTACAGGAGGTTTGTCGAGAGTTTTCGACTATAGTTGCTCCATTAGCTAAGTTGACTCAGAAGAAGATAAAGTTCTTATGGTATAATTCTTGTGATGGTAGTTTTAAAAAGCTAAAGGATAAGCTATCTTTGGTTTTAATCTTGACTCTGCCTGAAGGCACTGACGGGTTTGTTGTCTATTGTGATGCATCCCATGCGGGGCTTGGTTGCATTTTGATATAGCAAGGCAAGGTGATAGCTTATGCTTCTAGATAATTAAAGTTACATGAGAGGAACTGTACGACTCATGACTTGGAATTGTTATCTGCGGTGTTCACATTTATAATATGGCATCACTATCTGGATGGGGTGCATGTGGATATTTTTTCCAATCATAAGAGCCTGAAGTATGTGTTTATCAAGAAAGAGCTTAACCTTAGGCAAAGAAGATGGCTTGAGCTTCTACAAAATTATGATATGTGTCTTCACTACCACCCAGGTAAAGCTAACATAGTTGTTGATGCTCTTATCTAGTTATCCATAGAGATTTTAGTTCATGTTCATAAGGAAAAACATTAGTTGGTGAGGATATTCCCTGTTTGGATAACCTTGGAGTTTGCCTCTTGGACTCCAAAGATGGTGGTATATTTCTGCAGGAAGTGGCACAGTCATCTCTTGGAGCGGAAATCAAGTTGAAGCAAATTTTAGATCTTGCCTTGATGAAGATAATGGGTAATGCATGTGAGAAGAAAGTGATGGACTTTGTGATTGGTGGTGATGGTACCTTGTGTTACCAAGGAAGATTATATGTTCCTGATATAGATGGTTTGTGAGAAAGGATCTTGGCTGAGATGCATGAGTAATACTATATTGTTCATCTTGATTCGATAAAAATGTATCATGACCTCAAAGAGATGTATTGGTGGTACAAAATAAATAGAGATGTGGAAAATTTTGTGGCCAAGTGCATGGTATGTCAACAGGTGAAATTTGAGAACATGAGGCCCAGGGGATTACTTCAAGAAATCAAGTTGCCTAAATGGAAATCAGTGGTAAATAACATGAATTTTGTTACTGATCTTCCTCAATCTCAGACTTAGTATGATTAAATTTTGGTCATCATGGATAGGATGACAAAGTTGGCTTATTTTTTGCTAGTTAGGACTATCTTTTTGGCTGAGGATTATTTAAGGTTGTACCACCAAGAAATTATGAATTTGCATGGTGTACCTGTTTCCACCATATTTGATCATGGTAAACAGTTTTCATCTCTTTTTTGGCAGTCATTTTATAAAGGGTTATTGACTAAAGTTTGTTTGACTACAGCTTTTCACCCATAATAGGATGGGAAAGAAAAAAGGACTATTCTGACATTGGAGGATATGCTTCGTGCTTACGTGATTGATTATGGTGGTAGTTTTGTTGAGCACTTTCCTCTTGGGGAATTTACATAGAATAATAACTATCACTCTAGTATTGGGATGTCTCTATTTGAGGCATTATATAGTAGGAGGTATAGGTCTCCTATTAGGTGGTTCGAGGTTGGTAAGGTGGATATGTTTGACCCTGATTTAGTTTACTAGGCTATGGAGAAGGTGATAGTGATTCAGGAAAGGCTTAAGGCTGCCCAAAGTCACCAAAATCTCTATGCAGATATGAGGCATAAGAAGTTAGAGTTTGAGGTTGGGGATAGGGTGTTCCTAAAGGTGTCTTTAATGAAGGGAGTGATGTAGTTTGGGAAGAAGGGGAAGCTCAGTCCTCAGTATGTTGGTTTGTATTTAGTTTAGAGGAGGTCTGGCAATTTTTCATATGAGTTGGAGTTTCCTTATAGTTTGAGCTCCATTCACTTGGTATTCCATATTTCTTTGTAGAGAAAGTGTGTAGGTGATACGTCAAAAATTATGCATATCAAGGATATTGGTATTTTGGATTCCTTATCTTATGAGGAAATCCTAATTGAGATATTAGATCGGTAGGTTTGGTGATTGCGAACCAAAGATTTGGCCTCGGCAAAGGTTCTAGGGAGGAACCACAAGGTGGAAGAGGCTGTATGGGAAGTTGAAGAGGACATGAAGTCCAAGTATCCATTCCTATTCCCTGTGCTGGAAATTCGTGCTCAAGGTATGTGTTAATTCTTAACCTCTTTACTCTATGTATTTATTAAAGGTAAAGAGGTGCATTCCTTGGTGTTTTTTTTCTGTCTTAAAGGTAAGTTTAGATACGTTTTGTGGTTTAATCGCGCTTGAAATACCTTGTTCTGCCATTCGTGAAAGAATGATCCAAGTAGGGGAGAATTAAAACACCATTGGTTTTGGGCCTTTACAATTTCCTAATCTTTGAGCTCACTGCTCTTGTAATGACTCACCATACGAGTAATATGGTATGGGTATGGGTCAAGTGACCCAACTAGTAAGGTTTCTAGTCGGTGGTGGTAGAGTTTTTTTTGTTGTTACTACTTGGTGGATAAGAGTCATTTGTTGATGTGATGAGTGAGATGAGCTCCAATCTATGTTGTGTAGTGTCTAGCCCTTGAGGTTCTATCTTGGATACGGCTTAATGATACTAGTCGTAAGGTTTGGTAATGAGTTGGGCAAGGGAGTTGTATATTTGACAGAATGTGGTGTCCAACTTTCTATTCTAGTTATGACTGGATGGTACTAGTGGTATGATGTGGTGATGAGTTGGAGGTCCAACTCGTACTCACCTATGAGAATTTTTACTGTTTAAGTTCAGGGTATTCCAGACATTTCCCCTCTTAACTCTTTTTGACCCTATGACATAAAAAAAAACTTTTGGGACATCATTAACCTCCCACTGTCAATCAAACACTCTTAAGAGCCTCTAAAAATCTTTATTAAGCTCATGGTTTTAGAAATGGCTCAGGTTTTATCAAGCTATTAATTAGGGGATTTCAAGAGTAAATATATCCATCTTCCTTAGTTTCTAAGGCATATTACCCCTCCCTCATTGTTAGTTTAACTAAAAGCATGTTTTAATGAATGGTTTTCATGGTATTGTGATTTTTTTGGGCTTTAAAATATATATTAGGGGTTTTGGTTGTTCTTGGTTAGATAATGTTTCCCCATGTTTTTCTTGTGGTTTTCATGTTGTATTTATGGTTTGAACATGTGGTTTAATGGGAATGGTCAATTGATACATGGTTTTTGGATTTCGTAATCTTATGCCCTCAACATGTTTGTTAAAATGCCTATGAGAATGCTTTTGTCATATATTTTGACTATTATCAAAAACTTTGCATTGCATAGTATGGTAATGGAACCTAAATTGGTTTCATTATTTTAAATGTTTTTGAAAGGCCTTGATGGCCATGGTTTTTGTTTAAATTAGAATCTTGTGGGGTACATAGGAATCCCCTAAGTGTTGGCTAGTGACATTTCTTATAATCAATAGTCGGTATGACGATACCACTCTATGATGCATTGATACTAGACTTCTGGATTTGGTGGTTTGATTTAGTAGTAATTGTTTTAATTAGGCAATAATGGTGAGTTGTGATAGCTAACCATAAAGGTGTGAGTCTGATGGACGGACACTGGGAACTCATGTTTGCTGACATGAGGGTTGGTCGTGGTGACCATATTCTTGTGGGGTACTAGGGAATCCCAAGTTTATATTTGTATATATGCATCATGGAGGTCGAATGGTACACAGGAAGCCCTATCCTTATGATATCTCTAGTTTGTGTGGTTACACGCAGTAGGGCCCATTCAGAGGGTAATACCCAACCCATATAGCTCGTGGGTAGATTATGATCTTAAAGCTACACAACCCAGGTTAATGATTTAAATATACTCTAAACCCGATTCACTTTCCCATTATTGTCTATATGTTTGTATGTGACTGCATATAGTAATTTACTTTGCTTTTTAAGAATTACATTATTTTATCCTTATACCTGAGTATATGCTAGCATTCACCCACTAACCGTCTTCGAGCGCTACATCCCTACACGATGCAGGAACCATTCATACTACTCCTACTTAGTGACTTGGATTCAAGGAAAAATTCATGTTAGACTGAAGTGGTGAGATTCCATACTCTGGAAGAATCCGTTTCATGTTATGGACTTCTTTTCATATTTTTTCTATTTCTTGGACATTGGTTTTTGCTAAGGTTAGAGGAATTTGCCAACAAAATTTTCTTGGTTTTCAGATAGAGGCATTGTATGATTACTATAGGCATGAGCGATGTTAGTATTGGTGTCAGCCTTTGTATTGGTATAGGCATTAAGGCTGACATCAATTGGATATTTGGTTGATTATGGTTATGCACTTCTTTAAATGTCTTTCACTTGATTTTGACTTATTTTGTTATATGTTCAGAATTCATCTGATATAGGGTGTAGGGCGGTTATGGTAGGGTTTTGGCAGAGATCTCCGATCTTGGTCAAACTTAAGATTCTCGACACGACTACGCCCTGGTTTGTGTCATGTCATAATTCGAATATCTAACTCGATCGAGACATGCCCTTGACCATGATAGTGACAATGACAATGACAATGGTAATGTGTACTCTTTGATTCTAAAATATGGAAATTAACTGCTGGAATGAATAATATTATCACAAGACGGAAGCTTACCACTTCATTGCTAACCAAACGACGAGTCTAGCTACCAAACACTGGACAAGTCAACAAAGAACCCCTAGAACCCTACATTATGAAAGAATGTAGTGTCCCGAGATTATTAGAGGGGTTAGCGCTAGTATGTAAATCAGGGTAGGGATAAGATAATGTTAATTCAAAACCAAACCATAAACCAATATACATGCTCACATACATGTAAACATATATTTATAGTGATGCTGGGATAAGGTGCCCCATTGACTATCACTTTGGGGGAATTGACGACCCCCATGGTCTAATTATTCATTAACTTAAGGTAATCAATGACCCCTAAGGTTTACTTAAAAATCAAGTCTTGGCCATAAAGGCCTTTCTAAAGCCATTTGTATTCCAATAGCCTTTTACACTATGCAATATTTTCAATTTGTCTTCAATATGCATATACCTGTGTTACAAAGAAAATTTCATTTGGTTGCATTGAGATTATTACCAATTCCAGTAGAAAAATCTATTTATTTGGAGGAATCCATGACCCCCATTCCATTTACCATGCCCATGAACCCAAAGAGTTCTAAACTCCATCAATAAAGCAGAACCAATGCTTGTAAAATCATTGGAAAACCATTTAATCAACATTCATCCAAAACCCTCAGCCCAAGTTCCAAAACCTAACATTAAAACCACATGGGTAACAATCAACACATGCTTTCAACAAAATAAGATTTAGGGAAGAGATACATGTTTTAGATAATAAGAGTAATTTAGAGAAACCACTAATCTTCTCCCTAGATGATTAATCCTTAAACCCTTGCTTTGTTCTTGACTTGGGAATTTGAGGACTGAAATGCCCCAAGCTTTAGCCCTATAAATTTCCTTGAGCCTTGAGTTTACTATCCTATTAATGACACACCATATGATTTGTATGGTGTGTTTATGGGTCCCTAAACCCAAGTCATAACCTAAATTATGCATTATTAGCCAAGTTTTTTCCTTGTTACGAGGGAATCTTCCCAAGTCATATAATCATGTGATGAGTGGTTAGGGTATAGTTAAATATTGTCCAGTGTCAAAGCACTTGGTGATCTGTATTGGTCATGACTAAACCATATAAGTTGTATGGTCTAGTGATGAGTGGGACTAGGAAGAATTAAGTGGGACAGTATGTGGTGTCATATTCTCTGTCTTGGTGACGACCTAATGGTAAGAGTCATATGTTTTGGTAACGAGTTGATGGTTTGACTCATAACAAAATAAAGTTTAACCATAAATTTGATGCTTTTTGGTTTTGATAATGGTAAGCGCTCAACCTGTTTGTGAAATTGTCAATGAGAATGATCTTATCAAATGTTTAATTGTGTTTTGAAACTAAGGCATTGGCCTAAGAATGTTAATGATTGGTAAATGCTTTTATCAAGGCCTTGTCAGCCATAAATTTAATTGGAATACTAAATAGGTTCAAGTCCCTAAATGTGAAATTGAATTGATATCTTTATTTAGACAATGGGTCTGAGTCCCAAGTTGATTAATAATGGTTATGCCATGTTGTACGCTTGCATGTGAGGTTAGTATGGCAATACAAATGGGATTCCATTAGTAAGTACTTGAACTAATGGTTGTGTATGTGTAATAAATGTTTTAATTGGGATTTAAAGCGGGATGTGTAGTAAGTCGTGAAAGTAGAGTCTGAAACACTAACACTAGAAATCGTTCTAGCCAATGCGGGCTTTTATATGATTGGGAGGTTTGAGTCCCCTAAATGAATATATGAATGGGAGATTCGAGTCCCCCAAATTGTATACATTGGTGCTTATGTCACCTTGATTACGCTGGGAGGTTCGAGTTCCCCATAATAGAATATAAAGATGTGGATATTCTAAGATATGTGTGGCTTCATGCAGTGGGGCACTTCCAGCTAGGGGAGAGATGGGCCTATATAGCCCGCAAATTCCTTATTATATGACGGTTAATCTACACAACCCATGTTAACATTTCAAACTTCATGCTAAGCATTGTTCCCTACACTGGCATGTCATATATATATATATATATATATGATATCATGCTTTTTATGTGGTACTAGTTTGAACTATTGTCATGGCATTATTTTATTCCTCCATCCCTAAGTTACATGCTAGCTCTTCAACCACTAACTATCTTGGTATATTGTATCCCTATGCAATATAGGTAGTAAAACTTCTTCTACTTTTCCTGTGCAGTGCTAAGGTACTAGAGTTAGTTTGTGAAGTTGAAATTGAAGTAGTGAGCTTTCATACTTCGGAAGGCTTCATTTCATGGTCTTTATTTCCTATGTATTAAACCCTTTTTAGACTTTATTTTGGCTATTGTCGGGGGCATGTATCGATACTTCATTAATTTCGGTGTTGTAGAGGCTTTGTTAGATTACTGTGGACTTGGGGGTTTGGTTGATTGGTTCTATGATAGACGAATGTTGTGTTAACGGTGGATGCTATAAGCATTTAATAAATTAATATTAGTCCTACTTTACACTTTCTTGTTATATGTTCAGAATTCATCCGACACTTAAGGTTGTTGTGCTTACTAGGTTAGGTAAAGGTCGTGATCTCCGGTCTATATGGGACTAGAGATACCCGTCACGTCAAGGGCATGGTTCGGATCATGACAATGTTGTATCATAGCCTAGGTTCATGGTCAATTGGGTGTCCACAAAGCCATGCTAAGTGTAAAGTTTCTTTTATGGGAGTGTAGTGTGCCACACATATAAGGGAAAGGCTATGAGACATTTAGGAATGTTTCCTTTTCTTGTCATAATTTTGGGCTATAGAGTTTAAGGTCTTCGATCCTTCCAATTTATATTTGTTCGTCTTTCAGATCATGCCTCCGAGAAAATATGATGTTCGTGTGAACTATTCTGTCCCGCCTGAGGACAATGTGGATGTAGCTCATCAAACAACTGAGGTTCAAACTCAGACAAGGGTCACTGTATCTAACTGTCCTTGTGGAGTCCCACCTTTCCCCATTAATCATACTACTAAATGCGACACTCATACTTAATCGCCTTATGAGGAGGTTACTAATGTTAAGTTTCGTTGCAACATTAACCTATTGACCTAGTTGGTGACATCTCAATCATAACAGTTGGGTTCTGCTGGTGTTGCTATGGGTTCGTCTGAGGCTATTAGAGTAGGCTAATTTATGAAGTTACATCCTCCGATGTTTACTAGTAGAAAGGTTAAGGATGATCCTCAATGTTTCATTGATGAGATGGAGAAGATCTTTTGGGTTATGCATGCTTTGTAGGTTGAAAGTGTAGAGTTTCCTGCTGACCTGATACAAGATGAATCTAAGAGAACAGAAATGAACACAAAATAAGGAAAAACAAAGTAAAATGAGAAAATAAAGTAAAGGATATGTAGATTGACATAAATCGATACGAGAGGACAACCAAGGGTATACCAAATCCTAGACTTTCCTATCAATTATCGATAACACCAACCTCTTACGAGGACACAATAGAAATGTATTCCCAAGTACCCACATTTCTAAAAAACCAAAGAAACTCCCAACAAGTTTTAATAAAACACTCTCAAGTGTCAACTTACATAATTATTCATCAACTATCTAAAAATGAAAGGAAAACTAGCTATTTATAGCCATGGGCTATTACACAATAAGCCCAAAAGTGACCCTAAAAATCTATTGGGCCCCAAGTGACCCAAGAGACCAAACAATGCAAAGGGCGCCCATGCTATCCCATGACTTTGTGGACCTCGTTGTCTCTATGCTATCTTCCAAATGTGACATGGCAGAAATACTCCTTGGGATGATGTCAACAAATATAGCTTTTCCCGTGCTCCAAGCTATCCTCGAATCTCGTAATTTCTTCCTTGGGATGATCATGTCTTGGATCCTTAGCTTTGGTCCGTGAAGAATAGACCCTAAAAGAGTGAAGCCCATTAAGCTCGTATCATCCTCCTTTTCTTGAAGAGGATTCTTCCTCAAACATGACACTTTTATGGACTTGTAAGCATACTTTCTAAGCTTGGACCCCTTTGGCAAGAATTCCGTTAGACCTTTAAGCTCATATTCATAAGGCATTTTCCTTGCATCCCCCTTTGAGATTGTTTGTTCATGAACTTGCACAAATGAAGGAGTTATGTTAGGTAAAATACTAGAATCATGGTTAGCAAGTAACAAAGGATTCAAGTTGGAATTGCCTCTTTCAATTTGGGAAGACTCATTTCTTAATTGGACATGTTCTTGAGGTCTTGGGGTATAATTTTGGTGGTTGAACCTTGGTGTTTGGTTAATGAGTCGTTTCTCCATGTTTTCTAATGTATCTTCAATTCGTTTCATGGATCCATTTATTTTATCCATCATTCGTTGCATCCCCATTAGGGCTTCCATAAGGGTATCAATTGTTGCTCCACCCACAGGTTCTTAGTACAATTGAGATAAAAGTGGAAAAAACTATTGATGAATCCTTTTAAAGATAAATGTAAGGACTTTGAATTCAAGAATCAAAATAAGAAAGAAGCAAATAAAAAATGACAAAACGAACAAAGAAATATAATACGGGAGACTTGAATTCAAGATTTTAATTAAGAAAACCAAAGATAAAAGAAAGAAAAGACACAACAAATTAAGACACAAAATAAAAACAAACAAGAATGACATTTCAAAGAAGAAAATAAAACTAGAATTCAAACCTCGAGCAACGGAGTTTTCAGAGTGATGAGATATGTTTAGGACTTCGAATTAATGTTTATAAATAGTAGATCAGCTTGGATTGGTGTTTTTTGGTGGGGGGGGGGGATGATTTGGATGAAAATTCACGAGTTGTTGGACTCTTCAATTTGAATTTTATAACAAAAGATGCTTGAATTTCTTGTGGTCCCCCCTTCGTACTCTCCTTTGTTTTCTTCTTTTGGAATATTTCTTTTTGATATCTTTTGATTCTTTTCTCTTTTTGGGAGATTGGAATACTTCCAAGAATAAAAAAAGCACAACACATTTTTCTTGGATATTTTTGGATTAAACACCTTCTTTTGGATGAACTTTTAAGATGAATATAATAATCTCCTCAAGAACACACCAAGAACATCAAGAACACCAAGAACATCAATCTTTCTAACTTTTGAACTGATGATTGAAATGTGATGAAATGTTAGAACAAAGCTATTTCCAACCCTCTAAACACATTTCGATCATCAATTTGTTCAATTTCTCAACCAGAAATTCCATATCTCAAACCCACCTCACTTTCTTTAAGTTCAAGCCCACAATAATGGTAGAACACTCAAATCAACTTCGATTTAGCTCAAATTGAAACCCTAGACTCCTATACTGTTAGGAAACAAGAATCTAACACTAGAAATAGAAAAAAACAAAAAAATCAAAGACTAAAATTTTGACCTAGGGTCAAAAACGTGAATAGTGTTTTTTTGGAATTTTTGATTTTGACACTTCTTTTTTTCTGATTTTCAAGAAAAAAACTGAAGATTGACTTTGTAGGAACAAAATCAAGCTCAGCTCTAATACCAAATGATATAGTATGAATCTAAGAAAATGAAAACGAACACAAAACAATGACAAACAGAGGAACATGAGATAATAAAGTAAGTGATAGATAGATTGACATAAATCAATAAACAGAGGATAACTAAGGGTATACCAAAACCTATACCTTCCTATCAATTATTGATAACACCAAACTCTTACGAGGATACAATGGGAAAAGATTCTCGAGCACCCATATTTCTAAACAACAAAGAAACTCCAAACAAGTTTTAATAAAACATTCTCAAGTGTCAACTTATCATCATTCATCAACTATCTAAAAATGAAAGAAAAACCAGCTATTTATATCCATGGACTATTTATTGCATAATGAGCCCAAAGTGACCCTAAAAATCTATTGGGCCCAAAAGTGACCCAAGAGCCCAAATAATGCAAAGGGAGCCCATGCTCTCCCATTATTTTGTGGACCTTATAGTCTCTATGCAATCATCCAAATGCAACATGGCTCAATACTCCTTGGGATGATGTCAGCAAATATGGCTTTTCTTATGCTCCAAGCTATCCTCCAATCCTATATTTTCTTCCTTAGGATTATCAAGTCGTGGATCCTTAGATTTGATTGGTAAAGCATAGATCCCAAAAGAGTAAAGCCTCTTGAGCTCGTATCACTACCAACTAAAAGATGTGGCATACCAAGGGTACAAAGAGTGGGAAAAGTTGAGTAGCAAAGATGTTGCTTTTGCCTTATTGGATTGCGTCTTTCATTAGGAGTTGAAGGAGGTAAAAGAAGAGGAATTTGTTAACATGAAACAAGGGAGAATGATAGTCAAGGAGTACACTTTGGTATTCCATCAGTTTTCCCAGTATGCTTCTTAGCTGGTATCTAAAATGAGGGCCCGGATGAGAAAGTTCACTTCGGGGTTATCTCGAGACTATATTTTTAGAGTAAGGTTGCCTTGTTAAAGAATAATATGGACATTTCTCAACTTATGGTAATATGAAGTTGCTTGAAGAGGATAAAATAAAGTAGTATGAGATTGGTGAAAGGCAGAGTAAGAAATTTCCATATTCAAAATAGGGTGGAGGCCAACATTAGAGTGGGAAGTTGTCTTAGAAGAAGAGTTAATGGAGCCATAACTCTTATTCAATGACCAGTGTTCCCTACCCAAATCTTTTTTGTGACTGAAATTTTTAAGGTGGTGATTCTTCTAAGGCACAAGGTGCCCAATCTCAGGCTAATGGGGTCTAGACAGCACCATCCTACCATTTTTATAAATTTTTGGTCAGCACCATTATGGTCAGTGTTAGAAAGGAGGAATCAATGTTTTATGTGTGATTAGATTGTACATATACATCGAGATTATCCCTCTAGAGTTTTTTTCTAGGGAAAAAAAGGTTCTTGATGCCTCAGCATCAGCTTGTGCACCAAAGGGTGCCACTTTTGGCCCCGACATAAGTTGAAGTTATCTTTATGCTTTCACTACTCGTCAGGAGTCCAAGGTGTCTCTAGATGTTGTCACTGGTATGTTGAAACTCTTTTCCCATGATGTGTTCTATTTACTTAATACAGGGTCCACCCTCTCTTATGTGACCCCATTTATGGCTGTGTATTTTAGTTTTGTTCCTGAGTATCTGTTGGGACCTTTTTCTATTTCTACCCCAGTGCAAGACTCTATGATTTCTAGAAGAGTCGATAGGTGTTATGTTGTATATGTGGGTGGTCGAGAGACCTTGGTGGATTTGTTTAAATTAGACATGGTTGATTTCATTGTCATATTAGGGATGGATTGGCTGCATTCATGCTATGCTTCTTTAGATTGTCAGACCTATAAGGTAATGTTTACATTCCTTAATGATTTTATTATTGAATGGGAGCGAAGCTCCATTGTACCTAAGGAATGGTTCATATCATATCTTAGAGCCCAGAAGTTAATTTCCTAAGGTTGTCTCTATCATTTGGTCTGGGTTAAAGATTTTAGCTTGGAGGGTCCTTCTTTATATTCTATCTCAGTGGTCACTAAATTTCTTGAGGTCTTACCTGATGATCTCCCTAGTGTCTCTCTCGATAGGGAGTTTATTTTTATATTGGTCTTTTCCCAGATACTCATCCTATTTCTATTCCCCTCGTAATTAATAGCTCCAATTATGTTGAAGGAACTCTAAGAGCAGTTGAAAGACCTCTTAGATGAGGTTTTCATCCATCCTAGTATGTCCTCATAGGGTGCACCTATCTTAATTTTACATAAGAATAAGAATCTATTTCTAAGAATTGATGATTTCTTTGATTATCTTTGGGGTGACAAATTCTTCTCTAAGATTGATAATTGGTCTAGGTATCATTAATTAAAGATTAGGGAGGAGGATATCCCTAAGACAAATTTTCGTACCTAATATGGGCATTTTGAGTTCTTGATGATGTCGTTTGGCTTGACCAATGCCCCTACGACATTCATGGATTTGATGAATCAGGTATTCTGTTAGTTCCTAGATTGTATTGTGATTGTCTTTATCGATGATATTTTGGTATACTTTAAGATAAAGAAGGATTATACAAATTAAATCCTTCTTGTGTTGTAAACATTAACAGATCAGCAACTGTATGTTATGTTCTCTAAATATGAATTCTGGTTGAATGACATAACTTATCTGTGCCATGTTTTTTCTAGTGACGGGATCATGATCGATCCTTAGCAGGTTGATACGGTTAAGAAGTGGCCCAGACCCATGACTGTATCTAATATTAGGAGCTTATTGGATTTCAACCAGTTATTATAGGAGGTTTGTGGAAATTTTTTCCTCTATTGTTGCTCAATTGACTAAGTTGACTCAGAATAAGATGAAATTATTGTTGTCCAATTTGGGAGGGTATCTTTGAGAAGCTAAAAAATAAGCTAACTTTAACTCTATTCTTGACTCGACTTAAGAAAACTAAGCATTTTCTTATCTATTGCGATGCATCCCGGGTTGGTTTAGGCTGTGTTTTAATGCATCATGGAAAGATTGTTTCTTATGCCTCTATATAGTTAAAGGTTCATGAGAAGAACTATCCCACTCATGACTTGGATCTTGGCTGTGGTATTTGCATTGAAAATTTGGCATCACTATTTATATGGTGTCCATGTTGATATTTTTTTTCAAATCATAAGAGCTTATAGTACATATTTACTTAGAAAGAGCTTAATCTCAAGAAAAGGAGGTGGCTTGAGTTACTGAAGGACTATGATATGAGTCCTTACTACTACCCAGGTAAAGCTAATGCGGTTGGGTATGCTCTTAGCATATTGTCAATGGGCACATTATCGCATGTGGATAAGGATAATTAGGAATTGCTGAAGGATATTTACCATTTGTCTAACCTTGGATTTCATCTCTTCGACTCTGGTAATGGTGGTGTGTTTGTTCAGCAGGTGTCCCAATCATCTCTTGGCTATAAAATAAAAGATAAATAGGTATGAAATCCATTCTTAATAAAAATAAATTATGGTGTAGGTTAGTAGAAGGGGTTGGCCTTTGAGATCAGTTGCGATGGTATCTTAAGTTTCTAAAGGAGGTTGGGTGTTGTTAATATTGATGGATTATGCGGAAGGATTTTGGCTGAGGCCTATGAATTATGGTATGCGGTTCATCCCGATTCAACAAAGATATATCATGACCTTAATGATATGTATTGATGGAACAACATGAAATGGGATATTGCTAAATTTATGGCTAAGTGTATGGTGTATCAGCAAGTAAAGATCGAGCATAATTGTCCTAGTGGGATAATTCAAGAGATTAAACTACCAGTTTAGAAGTGGAAGATAATTAGTATAGAATTTTTTACCGGTCATCCACAGTTGCGGAGTCAATGTGACTCCAGCTTAGTCATCATGGATATGATCACTTAGTTAGCTCACTTCAAGCCAGTCAGGACTAATTATTTTGTTGAGGACTATGCAAAATTATTTCTTTAAGGGGTGGTAAAGTTACATGGTGTGACTATCTTAATTATTTTGGATCATCGTACTAAGTTCTTCTCGTGTTTTTAGCTTTCTTTTCAGTGTGGTATGGGGACTAAAGTGAGTGTTAGTGCTGCTTTTCACCCGCAATCGGATAGGCAAGGAAAAATACTATTTAGACACTAGAAGATATGCTACGAGCCTGCATGATTGACTTTGGTGGTATTTGGTTTGACCATTTGCCTCTCATTGAATTTTCAAATAATAATAGTTACCATTCTAGCATTGGTATAGCTCCATTTGAGGTATTGTATGGAAGGAGTTGTAGATCACCTATTGGGTGGTTTGAGTATTGTGAAGCGGATATATTTGGCACTGATATGGTTCACTATGATTTGAAAAAGCAGAAGCAAAATTATGATAGGGTTAAGATAGTCCAAAGCCGTCAAAATTCCTATGTAGATGTAAGGCGAAGGGAATTGGAATTTGAGATTGGAGATTGGGTCTTTTTGAAAGTGTAATCCATAAAAGGAGTATGCAGTTTTGAAAGAAAGGGAAGTTTAGTCCCCGGTATGTTGTTTCATACTTTGTTTCTAGAAGGGTTGGTAATATTTCATATGAGTTAGATTTTCCTTCTAGCATGAGTTCCATTCATCCGGTATTTTATTTGTCCATGTTGCGCAAATACATGGGAGATTCTTTGGTGGTTCTTCCCTTGGTGAATATTTGCATTTTGGATTATTTGTCCTATGAGGAGGTTCCAGTAAGGATATTTGATTAGCAGGTTTAGCATTTATGGACGAAGGACATGGTTTAAATAAAGGTTCTATGGAGGAACCTAATGCTCGATCAATCTAGATAGAAAGACGAGGAGGACATGAAGTTCAAGTACCCATTCTTATTTCTAATTCCAAAAATTCATGTTTGAGGTAAGTGTTGTTCTTGAAATCTTTGTTTTCTGTCTTTGTTAAAGGTTGAATGAAAATTTTCTTGGTATTTTTTGTTTGTCTTAAAGATAAGAGTAGAAATGTTTGGATTTTAATCATTCTAGTCACTGCCTTGCCCCATCATTCAAGGATAAATGATCCTAAGAGAGGAGACTGAAATGCCCTAGGCTTTGGCCCTTTAAATTTTCTCAAGCCTTGAGCTCACATTACTATTAATGTCTTACAACACGAGTCGTATGGTGTGGTTACGAGTCCAAGGATCCAAGTTATAACCAAACCTGTGTGTTATTTTCCATGTTCTATCTTGGTTATGAGAGACTCCTCATGAGTTGTATGATCATGTGACGAGTGCTTAGGGTCCAGTCATATGTTGTCTAATGTCCAAGCCCTTGGTATTTTGTGTTGGTCACGACTAGACCATACGAGTCTATGGTCTAGTGATGAATGGGACTAGGAATTCTTAAGTTTGATAGTGAGTGGTGCCCAATTCTGTGTCTTGGTGGTAATTTAATAGTAAGAGTCATGTGTTGTGGTGACGAGTTGATGGTTTGAATCATAACCCAATATGGGATTTTAAATCTTGAAGTTGGGGGTACTTTGGACATTTTTCACCCCAAGCCCTTAAGACCCCACGTTATTATAACACTTTCGGTGATTCATTATACACTTTACAAGATCAAACACTCTCAAAATTCTCTCAAACTTCTGAAGAAAGATTGGGCTAGGGTTTTTTCAATGTGGTCATCTAAGTGTTGAAGGACCAAATTCTCTCCGTGAATCTTTATAACTCAGGTGTGTGACTCTTCCTTCCTTGTTAGTTCACTAAAACCATATATGTAGAGCATTGTTCATGAGTCATTAATGGTAGTTATGAAAACCATGGTAGAGAGTTTGAATGCATGATGTAGAATATTGTTTTCTCATGGTTTAAAATATGATTATACATATTTTGATAATGGTTTTGCACATATGGGTGAATGGAATTGTTGTTTATTAAATTGTTCATGTTTAACCCTAGATTTGTTGGTGTTTTGTTTTGACAATGGTATACCCTCAACCTGCATGTGAAAGTATAAATGAAAATGATTTTGTCACATTTTGAATTGGTGTTTTGAACTAAGGCATTGGTCTAAGAATGTTAATGATTGGTAAATGGTGTTATGAATGCCTTATTGGCCATAAATTGATTTGGAATACTAAATGGGTTTGCGTCCCTAAATGCGGAATTGTATTGATAACTATGTTTATGCAATGGATTCGAGCCACAAGTTGATTAATAATTGTTATAGCTTTATACAATGGATTCGAGCCATAAGTTGATTAATAATTTTTATGGCATATTGTTTGCTTGCAAGTGGGGTTGGTATGACGATACCAAAGGATGCCTTTGGTAAGAATTGGATTGATGGTTGTGTAAGCATAATGAATATTTTAATTGGGCTTTAAAGCAAGATGTATTACCGGGGCATGAAAATAGAGTTTGAAGGACTAACACTAGAAACTGTACTAGCCGGTGCGGGTGTCTATATTACTGAAAGGATCGAGTCCCCCAAATAAATATATGAATGGGAGGTTCGAGTCCCCCATATTTTATACATTGGTGCTTAAGTCACCTTGATTATGCCGGGAGGTTTGAGTCCCCTATAATGGCATATAATGGATATGGATATTCTCTGGTTTATGGGGCTACACACACTGGGGCCCTTTCGTCTTGGAGAGAGCTGGGCCCATATAGATTATGGTTGCCTTTTTATATAATGGCTATGCTACACAATCCAGGTTAAGGTTTCAACGCTCATGCTAAGACTTAATCCCTACCCCGGCATGTCATATTATATATATGTATATGTATTTCATATGATATCATTCTTTGGATATTGCACTGGTTTGAACTATTTTTACGGCATTAGTTAATTCCTCTATCCCTGAGTTACTTAGGAGTGCTCTAATATCTAATTGTCTTCGGACGTTGTATCCCTACGCAATGTAGGCACCGAAACTTCTTCTAATTTTCCTAATAAGTGATCAAGTTCTTGAGTTAGTTTGTGAAGTTGACAATAAAGCGGTGAGATTCTGGATTTCGAAAGGCTTCAGTTCAAGGTCCTTATTTCCTATGTCTTTGACCTTGTTTTGACTCTATTTTGTCTATTGCCGGGGCCTATCCCAATATTTCAGTGATTTTTTTGTTGTAAAGGCTTTATTGGATTACTATGTACTAGGGGGATTTGGTTGCTTTCTTTCATGACAGACAGTTATCCGGTTACCGATGGATGGTATAGACATTTCATAAACTAATATTAGTCCTACTTTACACTATTTTGTTATATGTTTGGAATTTATCCGACACGTGAGATTGTTATGCTAACTCGGTTAGGTGAAGGGGGTGATATATGATCCATGTGGGACTTGAGATACCCATCACAGCTAGTCCCTGGTTTGGGTTGTGACAAAGAGATAATGTAATTGATTGGTTAATGAGGATTTATGGGGTCCCTTAGGGTGTTTTATATCGTGGGTTATAATTGGGGATGAGAAGAAATGACGAAAGTTTCCTTACTTAAGAGATCAGGAGAAAACCAACTAGTCATTACGGGTAACGTCATGACTCGCGATGACCATCTATGAGTCTTAGCCTAAAATCGTAGTCTGGGCAGACTCTCAAACCCCCATCATTGCTTTGATCACAAGTCCTTCCCTACGACTTGTGACCTCACCTTACTACGTGTAAGTGTCCAATTTTGACATCAACAAAAATTTGGGAATTCCTCATAGGTTTTCCTATGACTTGAGGCCTATGACTCATAATGAGTTTTCATGACTCGTTAGGTAATACGTTATCTAGGCAGTGAGAACAAAAGTCAAGAAATTTTTAGAGGTCAAAAAATGAGGGTTTTACATTCTCTCCCCTAGGACCATTCATCCCTAATGATGAATCAATGCAACCATTAGCACAATATAAAAAAAAATGTAACCCCAAAATCATTAACAAAAATCCAAAAAAAGTAGGAATAGGAAAACACATACCTTAAGAACGATGGTCCAACCTGGGGAATAAGAACGGATACTTGGACTTCATGTCCTCTTTATCCTCCCAAGTAGCTTCTTTCACCTTTTGGTTCCTCCAAAGGATTTTAACTTAAGCCACATCCTTAGTCCTTAAATGATGAACTTCCCTATCAAAAATCTCTGCTGGAACTTCCTCATAAGTTAAGGAATCTGAAATACCAACACTCTCAATAGGGACAACGAAAGAAGGAATGTGCACGTACTTTTTCAACATCGATAGATGGTAAACTGGATGAATAAATCCCAAACTCAAAGGCAAATCCAATTCATAAGAAATATTTCTAGCTTTCCTCAAGATAAAGTCTGGACCCACATAGCGGGGACTGAGCTTCCCCTTCTTCCAAAACCTTATAACTCATTTCATAGGAGATACCTTCAGGAACACCCAATCACCAACCTCAGAGTCTAACTCTCTTTGCCTCACATCCATGTAGGACTTTTGGTGACTCAGAGTAGTATTAATCATATCCCTGATGACCTTTTCCTTATCCATGGCTTGATGAACCAAGTTCGGACCAAACAATCTAGTCTCATCAACCACAAACCACCCAATAGGAGATCTAAACCTTCTACCATAAAGAGACCCAAAAAGGAGCAATCCTAATACTAGAGTGATAACTATTATTGTAAGCAAACTCTATAATAGTAAAACGATCCCCACAACTATCCCCAAAATAAATCACACGGGCCCTTAGCATATCTTCTAAAGTCTAAATAGTCCTCTCCACTTGTCCATCCCTATGTGAGTGGAATGAAGTGAAAAGGTTCACTTGTGTGTCCAAACCTTTCTAAAACAAATGCCAAAAGTAAGAAGAGAACTGCATACCTCAATCCAAAATAATAAAAACTGGAGCACCAAGCAATTTGATAATTTCCTGACTAAACAATTTAGAATAATCATCCCAAGAGTAAGTAGTCCTCACCGGCAAAAAGTGAGCAGTCTTAGTCATCCTATCCATGATGAACAAAATCGATCTTATTGATTCTGAGTTCGCGGATGACCAATAATAAAATCTATGTTGATTATCTCTCATTTTCACATAGGCAACTCAATCTTTTGAGACCTTCCACCAGGCCTCAATTGCTCAACTTTTACTTGCTGACAAACAATGCACTTAGCCACAAAATTGGACACATCTATGTTCATGTTGTTCCACCAATAGATCTCCTTCAAGTTATGATACATCTTTGTCAAACCCGGATGAACTGTATACCTTGATTCGTGAGCCTCAACCAATATCCTTTCTCATAGCCCATCAATATAAAGAATATGGAATCTACCTTTGTACCTCAAGATACCATCACCATCAATATAAAAAGCCATAACCATTCATTGACCCATATCTGCCTTAATCTACAAAAGAATTGGATCCTAAACCTACTTCTCCTTCACCTTAACAACAATAGATGATTTAATTACTTCTTGAACAATCACCTATCCATCTTTAGAGTCCAAAAGATGAATGCCTAGGTTAGCCCACCCATGAATATCCTTTACTAATCCTCTTTCTCCTCGTCCGCATGAGATAAGATCCCTATGGACAACCTGCTAAGAGCATCAACAACCACATTAGCTTTACCTGGGTGGTAATGAAGAGTCATATCATAGTCCTTGTGTAATTCAAGACACCTTCCTTGTTTGAGATTCAAATTCTTTGTGTGAACATGTACTAAAAGATCTTATGACCAAAATATATATGCACACCATACAAATTATGATGCCAAATAGTTTATGCAAACACAACAACCACCAACTTAAGATCACGAGTCTGATAATTCCGTTAATGGACCTTCAGCTTCCTAAAAGCATAAGCCACAACCTTACCATGCTGCATTTTGACCTAACCTAATCCCACACAAGACACATCATAGTAAAAACAAAACCATCAGTACCCTCCAATAGGGTTAAAACTGGACCAAAAGTTAACTTATCCTTAAACTTCTGAAAACTACCCTCAAAAAGATCGAACCACAAAAACTTCACCTTTTTGTATGTCAACTTAGTCAGTAATCAAAAATAGAATAGAAACTCTCCACAAACATCTCATAATACCTATTTAAACCCAAAAAACACCAAATGTTGGTTGGAGTCTAGGCCTTTTCTTAACTGGCTCAATTTTTTGTGAATCTACCATGATCCCCTCACAATAAACAACATAGCCAAGAAAGGTCACAACATTCATTGAAAACTCATACTTTGAAAACATGACATATAATTGCTGATCCTTAAGAGTCTGCAATACTACTCGGAGGCGACTGGCATGATCCTTCCCATTCTTAGAATACATTAAGATATCATCAATAAATACTATCACAAACAAATCTAAAAATTGCTTAAATACCTGGTTCATAAGATCCATAAATGTAGTCGAAGCGTTAGTCAATCCAAAAGACATATCCAGAAACTTATAATGACCATATTGGTTTTGGAAAGTAGTCTTAAGTATATGAGTTTACATAATATTCAACTGATGATAATCCCTGCGAAGATAACTCTTAGAGAAACATCTAGCTCCCTAAAGTTCATCAAAGATATCACCAATTCTAAGAAAGGGATACTTATTCTTCACCATCACTTTATTAAACTATCGATATTCTAGGCACATCAAAAGAGACCCATCCTACTTACTCACGAAAAGTATACGAGCACACCATTTAGAGACACTAGGATAGATAAAACTATTATCAAGAAGATCCTTTAATTGCTCCTTAAGTTCTTTAAACTCTACCATAGCAATTCTATAAGGATAGATAGATATAGTATGGGTATCTAATAGAAAATCAAACCCAAAGTCTATCTTTCTATCAGGATGAATACTGGTGGGATTATCGAAAAATACCTCATCAAATTTATTCTTCATAGGGTCAGACTGCAAGGAAGTATTTTTAGTTTTAGAATCCTTAAACTGAACTAGATCATATAGGTACCCTTTGGATATCAACTATTGGACTCTAAGATAAGATATGAACATCCATTTAGGTAATAAAGCCCTTCCTTCTAATTTTATTATTGATTTATTAGGGAATTGAAAACAGACCTTATGGGTTTGACAATCTAGAGAAGCATAACACTAGTGGATTTAATCCATTCCTAATATCACATTAAAATCCACCATATATAATTCTATCAGGTCGACCAATGTCTTCCAATCACATATAGACACCATACAACCCCTATAGATCATTCAGCAAATAATTGAATCACCCACAGACACAAAAAAGAGTTCAGAGATACTCTCAGGAGTAAAAAAAATGAACAGCCATATAAAAGGTCATATATGAAATGATAGACCCCAAATTAAGTAAAAAATAAACAACACAAGAGAAGCGTTTTAATAGACCAGTGACAACATCAAGAGATTATCTAATTACTTATGGGTGGCAAGAGCATAAAAATAATTTTGGATAGTGTCGGCACCAGAATTGCACCCTTTGTCATAGGAGCTGATGAGCTGGCAACAAACACTATATTAGCTCTAAAAGCAACCTTAGTTTGCCAGTGTTACTGCATATGCCTCGACTGACCATAATTATAGCACCTATTCTTCCCTTTGTCACATTGATCGCAGTGTATCTATCCATAAAATTTCAAAGAGGATAAAGTGGGGCTGAGTGAGCTCCACTAGCTTGAGACTTGGCAGCTTATTCCTTAAACCCACTTTTAGTCTAAAAGTGACAATCAATAGATGACTTAGGATATGGGGCACTAGTCCTAGAATATAAAATGGAACTTTCCCATATCTTTCTCTTTCTCCTCTATCTACTATCTCTATCACTATTTTGTTGACCTCAACCCTACTCAAAATGCCAAATCTTTTTGTTCTACCTTTGCCCAATCTCTAGTTGTTTCTTCTTCTCATCCATAACTTGCTGTATATAAATCAAAATTCTGGAAATATCCACATCATTATTTAACATCACTGCCTTACACTCCAATACTAAGTTCGACATAAACCTGAAGTAAACAGCCTCATCATAGACTTCTGGATAGATACTAACTCAAGAACATAATGATACAAATTTTGAAACTTTAAAGTATGCCTTTTCATAGTCATCTTTACCTGATTTAAATTCACAAACTCCTTTGCCTTAGCTTTCCTCAACTCCTATTGACAGAAATGACCAAGGAAGGCACCTAAGAACTCATCACATACAGTAGAATGGTCATCATCATGCCTTAGTTGTTCACACTCTTCATACCTATGATACGCTATATATTTTAGCTGGTACATGGAAAAATCCACACCAAAAGAATCGGAAGAATGCATACCTAGATTATCTTATATATTTTATCCAGAAATCCTTAAGTATTTTTCTTAACCTTAGAGACTGCAAAGGTTGTGGTATTTAACCTCATAAAATAGAAAACTCTTGTTACCTCAGAAGATGGAGCAGTAGAACCAATACTATAAGGCTAAAAAGACTAAAAAGTCACCAACTGAGTCAGTAGATAAATAGATCAATGAAACTCAGTATTAGAATTATCTTTGTGGGGCGATAAAGCATGATCATCATCAGCCTAAGAAGCCCGAGAAGGATGGGTAGGGATCGGTGGAACTCTATAAGAGGAAGTACAGTTAGGAGAAAGTACCTTAGCTCAGTTTTGAACTCCATAAATAGGGCAAGTTCCATCCATATTGTCCTTAGGTGTTATTGAAGATTTTCCAAAAGCATTAAATCTTTGAGGAGGCATGATTTAAAATGCAAGCAAACAAAAATTAGAGAGTTTTCAAGACCTAAAACTCTATTGTCTAAAAATAGATCATAAGAAAGGTAAACATTCCTAAATGCCTAGTAGCTTCAACTTTATAAGTGTGGATTTCTAAACAACCATAAATAAGACTCTACTTGACACGACTTTTTAGACACCCAATGACCATGAATCTAGGCTATGATACCAAGCATGTAATGACCCAAACTACTGTCTAGTCAAATAGGTATATCAAGTTCTACAAGGAATAAAGACCACCCACATTAACCTAGCAAACCAAAACACAATATAACTAGCAACGGATGAGTTCAAAATATATTACGAGATAGATAAATCAATAATAAGAGAGATCTAAGAATCCATAACACAATCCAACCAGACTT
This sequence comes from Capsicum annuum, assembly GCF_002878395.1. Taxonomy (NCBI): domain Eukaryota; kingdom Viridiplantae; phylum Streptophyta; class Magnoliopsida; order Solanales; family Solanaceae; genus Capsicum; species Capsicum annuum. The sequence continues at coordinate 148,846,753 of NC_061114.1, forward strand.
TGTCCACAAAAGACTATAAAAAAATAAAAATATCAAACTAGGTTGGGGCATATCCCTAAACATGAGAGTGAAAATGACAATGACAATGTGTAACACCCAGCATTTTTGGGCTGGATATTGAACCAATGATCCTATATGTGTAAACTCTATCCCATGTTTTATATTTGAATACATGTGGAAAAATGTTCCTAAGAATCAATTAGATCAAAGTATGCTAAGAGCCTTTGATTAGGCCAAATTTTTGTGTTTGATTCCACAAGGACCTACTTTTAACATGTATAACTTTTAATATAAGTGGGATTTTGTAGCTAAAGACCTACCAAATGATAGATAATTGAGTTATCTTTCCAACGATACCAATTTTATCTTAATTTGACACCCGTGCAAAAAGTTATGGCCATACAAAAGTCGTGCATCGTATGACAATCAAAAAAGGCCACAAGAAAGGGTGTTGATGGCCGTGCATCACCCACTTGAGGCCGTATGATGGAAATTCATTGCCCACCTTGGGTTTGGCAATTTTTGTGCATTGCATGGTGATTGCATAGTGCCAAAAGTTCTCCATTTTGACTTAAATCAATGGTATTAAAATCTTTTCACACCCCTAAACCATCCCTAATTACTCTTAATAGATATAAGGGGTCTTTAAACACATAAATTCCACTCCCTTAACCCCAAGAATTCAAGTCACAATTAAAAAACCCTCCTCTTCTCCCAAAAACAAAATCAAAGCCCCTTTATCAGAAAATTAAGAATTCACGCTTCTAATTGCAAGAAACCCTTAAGAAATCTTCAAGAAACCATCTACTGATGTAGGTGGATGTTCATAAATGGGTCCTTTCACCCATTTAGATCAAAAACCCCTTTTTGATTAAAGTATGAGTTTTTTCTCTATTGTGAAGTTTATTATGTTCAAGATGAGTTAAATTTATGCTCTTCCTTAGTATTATGAACTCAATTCATGTTCAAGTATGTTTCCATGAAACTCTAGGTTATCTCATGCTTTAAATTTTGATTTCCCATGTCCTATTTAAGTGAATTTTATTTTATAATATTAAACTATGAATTTAGCTATGTAATCATATTGTTTACTCATGTTTAACACGTTCCCATGTTCAAGTTCATGGTCTAACTTACTTGGTGATATGTTTATGTTTTGGATCTTCAAGCCATGATTTCCATACTAATGTTATAAGAATTAATGTCATAATTTATGAATCATTCAATGTTGGTTGGTTATGAACACCCAATACCTAGGTATTTTTTTTACATAATTTCAGATTTTTAAGTAATAAGTCAGTCATAACCATGATTTTATCCCGATACTCATATTATTATTTTAATTACGAATCTACCAATAATATTTCACTTTAAATATCCCCGTTTACAAGTTTATTGTTACTTTAGTTATGTAAACAGTGTCAAATTTTAGAACACCATGTTTGAGCAGATCAGTCTTTAGCGCATGCACTAGTTTATGATTTTAGTATGAGTTCAGTTGGGAGTAGGATTTAGCACCAAGAGAACCTAAGGATAGGGGCTCTCCCTCCATTTAGGACTAGGTCCTTAGTAGCTTCCTATGCTCCTAAACTACATAGCCAGCATAGGATTATGAAGTATCACCCACCAGTTTAGGACTGATACTCTCCTAAGAGTTACCCACCAATTCAAGATTTTCTCCTTATTCTTTTAGGATATCAGATTAGTAGATCCACATAACCAGTGTTAGTACCCGTGGCACGATACTGACACTCTTCCAATTAGTGTTATAGGTTGGACCCCGAATAACTAAAATATGGTCATATCGATTACATGACGCCTCTTATAGTTTCAATCCAGTTATTCCCACTAAGTAAAGTAAAGTATTACATAATCAAAATTCAGATATTAGTTAATCAATATATAGATATCAGTTAATTAGTATAGAGACACCAGTTAATCAGTATTCAAATATTAGTTAATTAGTATTTTGATATCAGTTATTCAGTATTCGGTCATCATCTATTTAGTGTATGTAAATTAGTTAGTCCATACTCAGATATTAGCTACTTAGGATATAGACATTAGTTATCCCTTTACTAATATTTCAATCATTCAATCATACCAGCACTAGTTATTTAGTTAATTAGATTAGCTTAGTACATATTATGTTTTATGTTGTATGTTCATGCATTCATGCTCTGTATAATGTTATATTCAGATCCTCAATTTATGATACGAGCTAAATGGTCACTATAGCTTTTGATGACATCTTGAGAGGCCAACACATGAAGACTCAATCTTTGTCTACCTCAGGGACACAAGAGCATGCATGGAAGAACCATCTAGAACACACTAAGAGGCAATTTTGTGTGTGGAAGGTTGCTTGGGGCTTGACTTTAATGACAACCTGAGAGTAAAATGTAACCCACGACTTTGGAGCATTGAATATCCTTCAAACACTCCAAAACCACTCATCTAATTAAGGGTATTTTTTCATTTTATGACTCCTTGTTACACTCTATAGGAGACCCTCTCATTAAGTGAATTAGGTTCATTTTGTCTTTATTTTGTAATAGCTTATAAATAAACTCTTTTTAAGTTATTTTCTTAGTTGATGTCAAATGATGGAAAGGTAATTAAAACACTTTCTCTCTTGTTAGAGTATTATCCCAACCATATCTAGGTCTTCCCAAATGTGAAATCACTTATATTACAACTTTGGCATGAGATTTTGGTGCTTGAGGAGGTAACGTCCCTCTTGTGTCACCGTTAGAGTTTGGTGATTGTATGTGTAGGTTTTTGGGGCCTTAGAATTTGACATATTCTAGGGTTCTTAGGACTTATATTCTCATTTGTCAAACTATCTATCCCTTTTATTTTATTGTAAATCTTTAAGGGTTGTTCCTAGTATCTTGTGTTCGTCTTGTTATCTTGTGCTTTTTGGACTGATTTAAGATATTTGTGGGCTGTTTTTTTATCTTTTGTTATCCGAGACATCATTTATTTCATTCCCACAAGATCAATCATGGGCTTGCTCACTCTAAAAAAAAGTGTTGAAAAGCTGAAAAATTCAAAAATAGTAAAACTGTCCCGTTGTTGTGTTTAGGCCAAAATTTAAAGCCTAGTTTTCTTTTTTTTGTGTGTGTTTTTATGTTTGTTTATAGTGTTGTTCTGTTATTCACTACACTAATAGAGTCAAAATCTAAAATTTGAGCCATTTCAGAGTTATATATAGATTTTGGGCAAATTGATGTTGTTGTGGGTGAAGTCATGTGTATTGTTTTTTGGTGTTGTTGTTGATGTTTGGTTGTTAAATAATTGAGCTTGGAAATATGTTTTTGATGATTAGGGGTCCAATTTACACCTAGAAATCCAAAAGAAAAATCAAAAGAGGTGTTCTTGGTGTTCTTCACCATCTTCATGTTGTGTTGAAGAAGATTCTTCAAAGAGGGGTTGTTTGATCCAATATTCAAGAGAAATAAAGAGTGGTATTTGTTTTCTTTGAAAACATTTCCAAGACAACACCAAAAAAGAAGAGAAATAAAAAGGCTCCTAGAAGTCTTGTTACTAAAAGAGAGTAAAGGCACTTTTCAAGATTGTCCCAAAAAGAAAAGGAGACAAACTACAAAAAAGGTTATCTTGCCAAAAGAGTGAAAGAGAGTCAACCGTTTTTGAATTTTGAAAATGACTCCAAAGTCTTATTTGTCTTCTCCATAGCTGAAATTCCTCTCCTCTAACTTGAAGATTGATCAATACGACTTTGAGGAAATTTTATTTTTTTGAAATTTCAACAACTCCCACCCAATCCAAGGCTGCCACATCACTACCCTTAAAAAATAACCTAAGACTCAAAATTTCAGATTTCTAAGTTTCTTTTATTGTTTCTTTCATTTCATTTTGTTGATTATATTACTAATTGACAAACTAGTAATTACCTACTAGGTTGTAAATTAGTTTTGAGTATGTTCATTCGTGTTTGTGTTTGTTATGTGCTTTGGTCTTTTTTGAATTGTTGTTAGTTCATGGCTCAGTTTTGACAATATTTTTCTAAGTTTTAATCCAAAATCTACTCCGGGCAAGAGTAGACTCATCTCTCAACTCCTCACAAACTATAAGACAACATGAAACACTTGTGAGACCAAGTGCAAGGTGATCAAAAGAGTGAGAATGTAGTAAGGTTATTGTTGAGCTAATTGTTTGTTGTCTTTTATTAGGTTCCATGGATAATAATGCTTTCAAGGATCCTTTTGAAGAATTAAAATGGAACCTTGAAAAGCTACGCCAACTTTTTAGTTCCCCAAATCCAATCCGTCCACTTACTACACCTAATGACTTGGCCCATGTTGAAGCTATCAAATGTGATTGTGAAAGAAGAGAAAGGGAGTGGGTGATGTACTTTACACTTAATCAAGTGGGTTTCCATGATGCACACCAAGGTGAAGGCCACTCATGTGAGTACAAAGTAACAATATTATCTCCTACACTACTATAAATGTAGAATGTTATGATCTGGCTAGTAGTATCCAAGAGGGTATAATTTCTGGTTTTCCAAGAAAAGAAGTACATGAGTCTTCCTTTTGTGATGATCATCATATTCTTAAGTTTCATGGTGATAAAACTATTATTGTAAGTGCACAAGTACTAGCTGATGCTATAGATAACTAAGTTGATTCTTCTCGCAAGATCAATTTGTGTCTACCTAGTGCTACCATTTGTAATATGAATGAGGTCCCATTCCCAAGTAATGAGATTATTCACACACTAGTTGACCCTTATGAAAACCAAGGTGAGTCTATGTTGGCATATGAGTTGCCAACAACAAGTGAGGGTGTGTATAATGATCAACTTACTCATGACTGTGATCCACTACTTGAGTATATGTGTGATGTGTTTGATGAATCTCAAGTTAGTGATGATGTTAATAAATTTGATCATGAGGATGAAAATGATTCTTTGAGCATATTGTGTGATGAAAGTATTATTACTAGTTGTGGTCATAGAATTCATAAAAATGAAAATATTGTTCAAAGAGAAAAGAGTGCACCTGTGAGCCTAATTATTGGTAAGGAATATAATGTATTTTTGGATCATATGGATAACCATGCATTTGAAACAACTTTGAGACTTAATTATGATCCTTTAGAGAGTGAAAGTTCTAAATCTCCCCGCGGGATAAACACACTCTCTTTAGCCATAATATCTTATTTGAAGATAGTACAATCACTCCTAATGAACCTAGTGCTAAGAATGATGGTATAGCTTGTCTTGAAGACTATAAAATATATGCTAACTCACTGTGGTGTGACAATATTTCTCCTCAAGATGGAAATCTCTTCTTAGAAGATGAGAGTACTCTTAAGGGTAGGGAATGTGTAGTCTTGGAAAGGAATAATCAATCGGGTGAAGATGACCTTGATTTGCTTGATTGCTTGGGAAACCCAAATTGTGACTATTCTTTGAAAAATGATTTCAATTATGATCCTTTGCATGACACCCCACCCTTGTTTTATAAATATGGGGATGAATTACTTGATACTTATGGTGACTTAAGTTATATGAACTGCAACTTGTGGATGCCAAGTTGTATTCTTATTTGTAAAAGAGTTCAAGGATGTTAAAGGCTTCTTGTAACCATCATAGGGTTGGACAATTTGAAGTATCTTGTGGGAATCTTGGCAGAATGCTTGATATCGTGGGTAGAGAGAAGCAATTGTGTTTTATGGTTCCTGAGGTAAAGGTAATCTTACCTTTTGTATCTAGTGATGCCAATACAACCATGGTGGATTCCTTACCTTTTGGTGATTCCCTTAGCCAATCTTGATTAAAACAAAGGATATATGGTTATATTTTAAGTGTGTACCACTTTGACTAGATGATGTTATTTATTAAACAAACCCTAACCCTTATGCCATGAGAATTTTGTGCGTGTTTGTCTTCTCTTTGATTTTGTAAGGTATGGATTAAAGGTCAAATCCTTTTCAATAAGGGAAGCCTGATATGATCCAAATGGTCACTATAGATTTTGATGACATCTTGAGAGGTAAAGATATGAAGGCTCAAGCTTTAGTCACCTCGAGGACACAAGAGCATGCATGTAGGACCCATCTTGAACACACAAAGAGGAAATTTTGTGTGTGGAAGTTTGCTTGGGATTGACTTTGATGACTACCCAAGTTTAAAATGGAACCCACAACTTTAAAGCATTGAAGAGAGTACAAACACTCCAAAAACTGCCCCTCTACTTAATGGTGTTTTGGTCATTTTGTACCTCTATTGGAGCCCCTCTAATTAAGGGCATTAGGGTCATTATAGCTTTATTTTGTAATAGCTTATTAATAGTCTCTTTTTAGGTTATTTCCTTAGTTGATTTTAGATGATGGAAAGATAGCATTGAAATATTTTCTCTCTTGTGAGAGTAGTATTCCAACCGTAACTAGGGCTTCCCAAGTGTGGAATCACTTGTGTTGCAACTTTGGCTTAAGATGTTGGTGCTTGAGGAGGTAACGTCCCTCTTGTGACACCATAACAGTTTGGTGATTGTTTGTGTAGGTGTTAGGGGTCTTAGAATTTGACATATTTTAGGGTTCTTTGGACATATATTCTTATTTGTCAAACTATCTATCCCTTTTATTTTATTACAAATCATTTAAGTGTTGTTCTTAGTATCTTGTATTCGTTTTGTGTTCATCTTGTTATCTTGTGCTTTGTGGACTGTTTTGAGTCATTTATGGGCTATTTTTTTTATCAAGTTATGTTAATTTCCATCCCAAAGTTTCAGAACCAGAATTCATACATGATCCTCTTTATTGTTTTCCAACACGTTTAAATTTACATGAGATGTATGTACAATATTTATGTTTTTCCGCTTCCAAGCTTTAGTTACTTATTCTACAATATTAAAGATTTAACAAACGAAGTGTCGTGACTCACCAACTTATCAGATTATTCTTGTTACTCATGTTTTAAGATACTTCAACTTTCAGTCTCTTAGCGAGTCTACTAGCACTTAGCATGCATGTTTTAAGGTTATGTAGCTACTCAGTTTTAATTAGTGCATTCACCGCCTTTAATTAGTGCATTATAATGTACTGTTCAACATATATGTCTATGTGCTACATTCTCACATAATATAGGTACCAGTTATAGACCACATCATAATCAGATAATTTGTTGTTTCTAGCCAGTAGCTGATGAGTTCTCCTATTTCGGGGAATCTAGTCAGTTGTAATTTATGTATCATATTATAATTATTCATATATATTGATTAGTAGTAGTTGGAGGCATGTCCTAGCTATCTATATTTAGTATTATAGAGGCTTCATAGGTTTTTAGTCAGAGTCAAGAAATGTAAATTCCTATTAACTCTTCAATTTTATTAGGTTGTAAGCTTTATCCGTATTTTATTTATCAAGATTATGTTATGATTTTTTCTCCAAACACCAAATTTAGATATTTTATATATTCTAAAATAGTCAATTAAGTTTTATGTCAGTTCATGGTTTAGCTTAGGATTACTTGGGGTTCTAAGCATAATGTCACAACTAGGAGGTAGTCTCAGCTCGTGCCAAACTTGTATTAGAGCATATAGTTCAAGTGTCCTACGATGTCTCTGAAGTCATGTCTAGTAGAGTCTTAAAGAATGGTACGAAGATGTCTTTACTTTTCTTTGAGAGGCTATAGGGAATTTAAAAAATATTTTATTTCTTTCATGTCTCAAATAATGTAGTAGAAGTGTTCTCTAAGGATCTTATGCAGATTCTTATGTCAATGCATTCATACCAACTCTTCCTTATACTTGAGGCAATAAAATAGCCAAGCTTAAATCCTTAGACAGTCCTCACAGACAGTTAGTTATGGGATTATATGCACGCTCAAAAGTATCCCATCAGTTCTTTTATGTTCTGGAGTTTGAAAGAATTTATTCATATTTATGAAAATCATGCACTAAGCCAATGTCAGATGTGCCCTCAGATCCCTTTCTAGAATCCTATGACAACATATAATCTAGTGATAAAAGGATGAACCCAGAAGTTTAGAAGCAGTAAAGTGGGGATAGTGTTTATCTGGATTTAGTAGATTATGTATCCATGGAGCTAGTTGCTTGAAAGGTGAATCGGTGGGCTTGAAACAGTGTATGCAAGAATTTGAGTTTGTTGATTTAAAATTCAGTATTATGATGTTGGGTATGTTAATGTTGTAAAAATTCTCCTATTTTAAGGAAACATATATGTTTAGAGGTGTAACATTAGTAGACTATGAATGAAATTAGTATAGTTCATTAAAAGTTTCGGAATATCCATGTTAAGTGCTGGAATTTAAGTTAGAATCTTGGTTAAATGAACTGAAAGAAACAAAATATGAAGTTAGATAGTACGAATTCAGAGGTATGTACTAGTAGTGGCTTTGATACTTTCAGGTGTAGTCTTTCAGGGTGAGTTTAGTATATATGTGTATTATTATGTCTCAAATTCTAGAGTAACATGGTTACAGTTCAAGTTTAGCATTTATTAAGGGGTCCACAGATTTAGTATGATTGTTTTAATCTAAAGGGAAGATGATAGAACAAGTAACGAAGTTAGGCTCTTATATTTTAGTAATGATATCAGTGTATTGTAGAATATTAGTAAGGGAGGATGAGGCCCGAACCATTCTTATCTCAGTGCAACTTTTTGTACTTCTGTCATTATGATCTCTATTCATGCCTTAAATGTTAGCTTTATGATCATGGCTTATATTTATGATCTCTCCATATAGTTATGTATGCTTCCAGATCATTTTATGAGGAGTTCCAGTTTACTCAGCAGTATGAATCACACTTTATGAATTCACGAACTCAAAACTCAAGTCATGTAGTTCATGACTCATGTACTCATATTTTACAGTATGTTCAGTTTTAGGTACTCTTGTAACACTTTTAATGTTCAGTGAATTTCACATCATGTCATGAATGCTCTCAATTTTGTTCTCTTTACTGAATTCATGCCTTTTGTACTCTATTCCTCAGGCCATAGTTAAGTGTCCAAGTTATGAATAGTATTCTTTCATACTTCAAGTCTTCATGTTCTAACCTTTTAGTGACCTCTCCTAATGTAATGATAGTGGTGATAAGTAATTCTTTAGATGGGAGAGAGTAAATATTTTACATCGGGGAAAGATCATTGTATGCCTGTTTTATGTAAGGCTATAGTTGAATGTAGATTGAGGTTAAGCTTTTCATATATGTCATGGTTAGTGGAGAATTCTATGTGTGTTGTTTTGGGGGTGGTAAATGGAAGTTATTAATGATAGAGGTTTAGAGAATATAAGAAAGATGGCTTTATGGGTATTTGTTAAAAAGTTCATATATGGTTATAATGATAGGCTGGAATGTCATGTTCGTATATAAGTGGAAGAATTCATGATGCGCTAGTGAATTCCTAGTAAGAGGTTGAATGTTGTTGTTGAAGAGGTAATAATAATTATTCATGAGATAAAAGACGTAAAACACATATGGGGTATTGAATTCTTGGTTCAACTAGTGTTATGGTGTTATGTGTAGTACCTTGTGATTTTAAGCTAGGATTGAACATAGGTAGAGTAGTAGTTCAACTCCGACTTTGACTAGAGTAATTACATGCAGCCGTGCGAGTTTTTAAGGAGGAGGCGAAGTTTGAATTAGGAAGATGCATTGCCTAAGGCCTAGTAATTCTACCTCAGCTTATGTTTCGTAGGCCTATGTTCCATGATACAGAGTTATAGTCATGTTGCGATTCCTTACTCTTATAACTTATTTAGATTATGCCCAAGATTCTTTTCTCCTTAAATTTATTAGAACTTCATGCAAAGAGTGATGAAGAAATACTCTAGTTTAGTATGAGCTTTCAGTATAATTCAGTTTGTATAGCTAGCAATTCAATTTAGCTATCAGACAGACAAGTTCCTATGGTTTTCCATCTTTCCATTTAGTCTTACTATCGAAGGTTTAATGAATATCACTATTCTATGAGGTAATTCATTCACGTCCATGCAAGTTATGAATGCGGTTCAGTTTATGCGTCATGATTCAGATCCAACTTTGTAGTCATGATCAGTTCATAAATGTTTAGTGAATGATCTCAGTTTTCCATGTATTATAGCTCAAATAGTGTAATACCCTTGTATGATTTTAGTCTCGTTATCGTATGATTTGTGATTACATAAGTTATAACCTCACCATTCTATGTGTATGATCATATCATGAACACTTCAAGAGAGTTCTAAACTCTCAACATGAATTAGCTCCTTATAGTAAGCAAAGTAAAGTCAGCTCAGAAATCAGTTTCATGATGGATGTTATAATGTTTCAGCTCAGCTATGTCATTCATTACCATACATGTCTTGTTTGCATCATTCCACACTTAAAAGACTTCAATAAGTTTCTGTCTATTATTCGAGGACGAATGATTACAAGAGGGAGATAATGTAACACCTCATATTTTTGGGCTAGATATTGAACCATGGTTCCTACATGTGTAAACTCTAATCCCATGATCTATATTTGAATACATGTGCAATTGTACTTATACTAGTTTGAAGAGAGCTTATGAGGTGTAAAAAAGTTCATAAGAATCACTTAGAGCAAAGGGAGCTAAGAGCTTTTGATTAGGCCAAATTTTTGTGTTCGATTCCATAAGGGCCTATATTGAATGTGTATAGCTTTCTATATATGTAAAATTTTGCATCTCAGGACCTACCAAAATATAGATAATTGAATTATCTTTCTAACATTACCAATTTTAACTAAATCTAATACCCGAGCAAATAGTTATGGCCATGCATCGCATGACAATCACAAAAAGCCACTAGAAAGGGTGTGCGATGGCCATACGTCGCCTACTTGGGGCTGTGCGATGGCCATGTGTCACCCACCTTGGCTTAGAAAATTCTTTTTCCTCTCATGGTGATTGCATAGTGGCAAAAGTGTTGTGTTTTGACTTAAATCAAGGGAGTTGAAGTCTTATCACACCCCTAAACCATTCCTAAGAACTCATAATCGATATAATGGGTCTTTAAACATGTAAATTCCCCTCCCTTTACCCCAAGAATTCATGTCATGATTTAAAAATCCTTCTTCTCTCCCAAGAACAAAATTCAAGCCTCTTTCTCACGAAATCAAGAATTCTAGCTTCCAAGTTCAAGAAACCCTTATGAAATTTTCAAGAAACCATCTATTGAGGTATGTGGATGTTGATCAATGGATATTTTCAGCCATTGAGCCCAAAAACCCCTTTTTGAGTAAAGTATGAGTTTTTCCTCTATTGTGATGTTCATTATGTTTAACATGAGTTAAATTCATGTTCTTCCTTAGTATTTTGAACTCAATTCATGTTCAAGTATGATTCCATGAAAAGCAAGGTTATCACATGGTTCAACTTTAAATTTTCCATGTCGTAATCAAGTGAATATCATTTTAAAATATCAAATAATGAACTTAGCTATGTAGTCATGTTGTTTACTTATATTTAACACATTCCCATGTTCAAGTTCATGCACTTTACTTACTTTGTGACATGTTTATGTTTAGGATCTTCGAACCATCATTTCCATACTACTATTTTAAGCATTAATATCATATTTATGAATCATTTAATTTTGGCGGTTTATGAACACCTAATACCTAGGTGCTTTAACATGATTTTAGTTTTTTAAGTAATAAGTCCGTCAAAACCATGATTTTATCCCCATACTCAGATTACCATTTTTATAATAAACCTACCAGTAATATTTAATGTTAAATAACTCAATTTATATGTTCATGGTTACTTTAATTATGCATGCACTGTCAATTTTCAGAACACCATGTTTGAGTATATCAGTCTTTAGCGTATGCACCAATTCATGATTTTAGTGTCAGTTCAATTGGCTGTAGGATTTAGCATCGAGTGAACCTAGGTATGGAGGCACACACACCAGTTAGAACTGTGACCTTAGTAGCAGTCCCTAAGTTACAGAACTACGTAGACAGCGTGGGATTATGAGCTGACACTCTCCTAGGAGTCACCCTCCAGTGCAGGACTGGCTCTCTAGTACTTTTAGATATCAGATTATTTGATCCACACAACCTATTTTAGTACCCATGGCATGGTACTGACACCCTTCCAATTTTGGTTATAGGTTAGACCCGAAATAGCTAAAATTAGGGCATGTCGGTTACATGATACCTCTCCTAGTTTAAGTCCAGTTAATTAAATATAGTTTCAGTCCAGTTAATTAGACAATGTATAGTTTAGTATTACATGATCAACATTCAGATATCAGTTAATCAGTATACATATAGAAGTTAATCAGTATTCAGATGTCAGTTGATCAGTATTTTGATGTCAGCTATTCTGTATTCAGTCATTAGCTTTTTGTTTTTTGTAAATCAATTAGTCCATATTCAGATTTCTGCTACTTTGTATAAAGACATTAGCTATCCCTTTACTTAAATTTCAATCATTTGGTCACACAAGCATTAGTTATTCAGTTAATCAGATCAGCTCAAAACATGTTATGTTTGGTTTTGTATGTTCATACATTCATGCTCAGTATATTGGTATATTCAGATCCTTGAGTTATGTCAATATCCATACCATAGTTTAAGGCACAAAATTCATACATGATCCTCAGTATAGTTTTATAACATGTTCATCTTTACATGAGATGTACATACAATATTTATGTTTTACCGCTTCCTAGCTTCAGTTCTACATATTCTACAAAAGTAAAGATTTTAATAAACTAAGTGTAGTGACTCACCATCTTATCAGATTATGTATGTTACTCATGTTTTAAGATACTTCATCTTTCAGTTGATTTCAGTCACTTAGTGAGTCTACTAGCACTTAACATTCATGTTTTAAGATTATGTATCTACTCAGAGTTTTACTTATTGCATTCACCTCCGCTTACTCAGTACATTATAAAGTACTGATCCACATATATTTCTATGTGTGACATTGTCTTATAATGTAGGTACTGGTTCTAGACTACACATCATAATCAGACAGTTTATAGTTTCCAGACAGCAGCTGATGAGTTCTCCTATTTCGGGGACTCCAGTCAGTGGTAATTTATGTATCATATTGTATTTATTCATATGTATTGATTTGTGGTAGTTGGGGGCATGTCTCATCTACTTATAGTCAGTGTAGTAGAGGCTTAATAGATGGTCAGTAAGAGTAATAAAAACTAAATTCCAGTTCTCTCTTTAGTTTTATCAGGTTGTAAACTTTATCAATATTTTATTTACCCAGATTATGTCATGATTATGTTACCGCACAACAAATTTAGCTATTTTATATGTTCTAAATCAATCGCTCAAGTGTTATGCTATTTTATGGGATAGCTTGGGATCACATGTGATTCTAATAACCGTGTTACGAGTAGGGGTAGTCTCGGGTCGTGACACATTGTTAATGTGAACTCTTCAATTCTAAAATATGGAAAGTAACTGATGAAATGATTAAGCATTCCAAAAAAATTGAAGCTTATTACTTCACCGTAAACAAAATGACAACACCAATCACATTACTCTACATAAGTCAATAAATGAAACCTAGGACCCTAAATTATTAAAGGATGTAGAATCTGGGGATAATTAGTAGGGTGAGCTCTTACATATAACACGGGGCAAGGATAAAATAATCTCATTTCAAAAACCAAATCCACAACCAATGTACATGCTCACATATATGTATATATATAGTGATGTTCAGATAAGGTACCAGGTTTAGCATGAAATATAAAACTGTTAGCCAAGACTCTACAGCTTCAACCATCATAAAAAGCTCCCACAGGCTATATAAGTCCGGATTTCCCCCATTGGAAGGGCCCTAGTGCATGTTAGATGCACAAAACCAGGGTATCAAGAAAGGACAGGGAATCCAAGACCCTTCACCAATCCATGTGTAACGCCTTTATTTTCTGAACCGCAATGCTACACGGTGCTCAAGACCCTAAAGGACCACAAGCTAATCCATGACTGATATCTGTACCTATAATTGCATAATACACATATAAAATACGAAAACATGAACAAAGAGGGTGTAAGGTTTAATCTTGAATAATAAAATATCTGAAATAAGGTGGTATCATAGTACCAAAACAAAATTGAAAATACTAAAGTCTAAATCTGAAAACTCTGTAATCGTCTGAAAGCCTCTAAACTGTCTGAATAAGGAGTTGAAGGAACATATCTCCAACTAACTCCCTAAACTAAAAATAAATAGAAATACTAGAATAATAAATGTAACAATTATGTACTCGAAAGATGAGGACTCACAGCTTACTAAACTGCTACTGAAGATCTAGAATCTGCACCTCAGAACCTATGGTGTAACATAAAAAGAAAGCACCATAGAGCAAATGTGTCAGTACAACTAAAGTACTGAGTATACGTGGGGGTAGGCTAAATTCATGGGGTTTATATGCATGAACATGCTAACTAATATGAACGTGAGAATACATACATACATACGTAACTGCTACTGAACTCATAGAGATACTGACTACTTGAGTTTGAACTCTGAAAACATGAGTTTTGTGATACTGAGATACTGAATGACTAATAACATGGAGGACTTTATCTAACAGTCCTAATTCTGGGAAAAACTATCTGAGTTCCAAACTGTATCTGAACATCTAAGCCTGAGATTAGTCCTAGCTAATAAGTGATCTCTGAAACTAATAATGAGAATACTCAACTGAATCTGAGATTGAGATCAAGCCTGTCTGTCGAGTAACCTTTAGATGTAATAATAAGCATCTAAATATGGGACCAAACCTATCTAACGGGATGGTCCAGGAATCAATGGAACTATCTGAGTTCCTTACTGAGATCGATGACTGTATCTGACAGTCCTGATTCTTGATTTCTACTCTGAAGACTGATACTGAAACTATAATTTCCAATTTTTTCCCTAATTGAAAGGGTGTCAATACCGTGACATGGGTAGAAACCTCTACTATGGTCAAGCCTCTCTGATGGGTGACCCTGAACAGGAAGTCAAGCCTTAGGTAATATAATAGTCAAGTATAGCCTTAATATGATGGGTGATTCCTGTCCTGCACTGGCTATGCAGTTCTGGAGTTCATGGATTGCTACTAACGGCTCTACCTTTATAACGGGAATAACCGCCATCCCTGCACTCGCTCGGTGCTAGTCCCTACTCCCAACTGATAGACTCTGAAAAGATTAACTACACTGAACTGAACTAACGGAACTGAACTGATTTATAAAATGATTAACTGAGTTGATAATATTTTCTTAGCTGAACTAAGCTGAATTTACTGAGTTCCTATGACTGACGAAAAAGGTACTTGAGATCTGAGGTCTGACTGAGAGTACTGAAACTACTGGGACTACTGAGCTACTGAGATTTCTGAGTCACGTGACTATCTTAAATCTATGGAGCATAGCTTGGCAGAGGATGTCTTGAATCATGACACTAGCACTAGGCACATAGCTATAGTTTTCGGGTACAAGTACCCCCAAGACTCGATGGAAGGAAACTAATACACATGACTGACTTGATCATAAGAGTAGAGTCCACAATTCACAATACCATAAGTAAGGATTTCATAATAAGAATGATTCTCAACATACTATCACATGATCGGGAATACACACAACATGTATATACTTGCATGGCTTCAATAACATGGTCATTCCATATCACAACAATATCATGAGCATCTCATAGAACATCTTCAATTCAAGACAATAGCATGGGGATCACGTTGAACATAAACTTAGAACATGGAATAGTCATTAAGGACTTATTATGTCATAAAAGCATGATTTCTATTCCCTTAGGTATTTTCACAAACACCTTACATGCAATCTTAAGCATAGGTGGATTCATCAAGATTACAAATATTCAACCATCAATTTCACATTTTTATACATTAAATACCACCATATCCTCATACAAAACATACAAAGATCTGATCTTACACATCATCAAACTCCAACCACATGGACATCAACCCCCAACAACATAAACATCATAATACATAATTAAGAAGATGGTTCTTAAGCTTCATGGATGAAAGGAGTCCATAAATCAACTCACGCATACCTTAGAAGGAAGATTCTTGATGATTGACGGAGGAATTTTCTTAAAATTGGATCTTCAAGCTTAATTATGCAACCCTAGTTGTTTTTTCTCTTTTAGTGCTCTTGGATGAAGAACTTAAGATCTTAGTAGCATTGTAATGTAATTAGGAGCTATATATTTCGTTGGGTTAAGTTTAAGGACGTATAAGGAGTGTTAAAACATTTAATTACCCTCAAAATAACTCAAAACGGAGTGTTTAAGTCACTTGAAACTGACTTAGGCGGTGCCCAAGTAATCGCACAAGCAGGGTTGGGCGGTGCCTAACCAATCGCATACCCTTACTATCTCTCACAAAAAATGGGCATAACTTTTCGTACGGATATTGGATTTTGATGAAATTGATATCGTTGGAAAGATAATTCGATTCTCTATAACTAGTGGGTAGAAATATGTAGAAATACCACATTAACATTAAGTTATACTCATTCAAATATGACTCTTATGAAATTGAACACTAAAACTTGATGGATTCAAAAACTCTTCGCTTGTATTAACTTAAGTGAATCATATGAACATGCTTAACGCATCATAAACTATCTTATAACTAGGATACTCATTGTAAGTCATGTACTCAAGTATGAATCACAGGATAGGAGATTTCATATATAGGAAAAATGGTTCGTCTCCTAGCTTAGAAATATGTGGGGTATTACACCATGATAAATTAATATAAGGTGTGACACAAGCACACAACCATTAAGACCATCCCCCATGCCGACAAATGTGAGTTTCTAGTATTGATCCATCTAGACTCCCACCTTTATGGAAAACTACACAACCCCCTTTAAGCCTAATTAAAATATATACACATTTCCATTCATTAAACCAAGGAGCATCCATTAGGGCACATAGCCTTTGTATCTTCATACAAATTATACTTGCAAGCTATTATCGTTATAACATTCCATTGAATATCAATTTGGGGACTCTACGAACCCCATGATACAATTATCTATTTGGGGGAATACACGACCCCCATGGTCTAATTATCCATTAACTTGGGCGAATCCATGACCCCAAAGGTTAAATTTAAAAGTATGTCTTGGCTATAAAGTCCTTATTAAAGCCATTTGTATTCAATGAATATTCTTTCATACAATGCAATAGTTTTACTTTGGTTTCAATATGTAAATACCCATGTTTCAAAGCCAAATTCATAAGGTTGGGTTGATGTTATTACCAATTCTAGAATCAAAATCCATTTATTTGGGGGAATCCATGGCCCTTATTCCATTTATCCTACCAATGCACCCAAGATTTTCAAAATCCACGAATAAAGCATAAACAATGCATGTAAAATCATGGGAAAACAATTTAAATAACATTAATCCAAATCCTCCAACCCAAGTTTCAAAACCAAATAGTAAGACCACATGGGTAACAACTAACACATGCTTTAAATAAAATAAATTTTAGAGAAGAGATATATGGACTTAGATGATTAATACTTATGAACTTAACTTTTGTAACGCCCCAAAACTGGGTCCCGGAGCGTCACACAGTGCTTGAGGCTACGAGTAGCCCCAAGCTAAACCTTTGAGCCATTTTCATTCAGGTCAACACGAATCAACGAGGTTTCCATAAATAACCCTCAAATATCAATAGAGTAATCACCATCCAAGAATAAAAGAATTTCGAAAAGATAACAAAATACAACTTATTAGTCAACTCCTAACATCTATACTAGTCTGACAAGCCTCTAAGAAAATTAATAAAACTAGCGAGCCATTGAGACATGCCCCAACTGACTCATACTTAGTTATCAAATGTAAATAATTCCATGAAACCAACATCAGACATCAACTCCTCGAAACATAAAGAATCACCACGACAGAGGATGTAGAACAGCATACCCGAAGAATCACTGTCAAATATGGAACTGAGCACCTGAACCTACATTTTGAGAAAATGCAGCCTACATCCGAAGATGTGGGTCAGTACCATGGAAAGGAACTGAGTATATAGGGGTGTATGCAGTTTTTATAAACATCATCATCATAAATATTTATAAGAAATATGCAGGATGTAGAAAGACTCACATAGCTTGAAGAAAATCATCATAATCATGAGAGGATGAAATAGTACAATAACACATGTGACTCATTATATAATTTGTCAATCTCTTTCAGTTCATCAAGAATATCAATTCTCATAATGTAAATATCATTTAAATCTTTCGAAAGTATAACTTTAACAATTCCGCTTTCAAATCACTTCACCATTAACCCTAGACATAAGAAAACACATACACTGGGAGATCCTATAACCGATATAAACCATGTGAGCTACATGGAGTCTAACGTACAACCGACGTTGGGGAGAGCCATCTTATCCTTGCAATCGGAGTAGGACTATCAATATCAAATCCACACAAACTATTGATCACTATATAAATCAGCCTCAGGCTCACTTCTACGGGGAAATGTAGTTCCAGGGAAGTAAGGTCGCTTTATACCTCCCACTCGGTGCTAAAGATTCTCTCGGACTTAGCTCAGATTATTTCAAACACAATCCACAACAAAATAATTTCAGTAATATATAAATATACATCGAGAGCCATCATGCTTCCCATCTATCAAAATCAATCACGTTGTGGATTTCTTTCATAATCGAGTTCAAAACAACTCCATTAAGATGAAAAGGTCAAATCATTCAAAATATCTTAAATATTCAATATCAACGTGTTTATAACACACACTTTCTAAAAAAAACACAATTTCCAATGGGGATTCACGACCCAAATATTAAAATCATGATAAATATCGTTCAAGATTCATGCTTTATATCACCACACATGTAAATTCATCTTTCAAAATCATAAACATCAATATTTCATAATAATCATCATAAGATATGGGTTCATGCTTAAAATTTGTAAAAATCAAATAAAAATCTTATCTTTGTAAAGAAAATTACTTTTGGGCACAAGAACGAAAGAGAGTTCTTGTTGAAAAACCCCACATACCTTGAATGATGAACTTTAGATTGATACTCATTTTGGAGATGTTAATCGTGCCTTTGAATGATGTTTCTTGCAGTTCTTGAACTAGGAACTTGGAATCTTGAATAAATTTGTAGAATTAATATTGAACTTTGGAGGTTCTTGAAGTTGGATGTAGGAGCTTAGGGTTTTCTTTTTGAGGAAATTTGATGAAATACAACATATAATGCTTCTAATAGGCTTTAATATAGGGTTTGTACCAATTTTGGGTGGGTTGAATGACCAGAACACCCCTAAAAAATCAAATAATTCTCGAATCTGTCCTTTGGTAGACTATTTTGATAGTTTGAAGTAGATCAACCATAATGTTTTACTCCGATATCTAAATTGGATGAAACTAATTTCATTAGAAAGAGGACTCTCATATCTTTCCGTTGATATATAGTATCTCACCAAAATCATTGTGTACGAGGAGTTATGATCGTTTAAAGTTGACCCAAAAATTTTCTTTTGATAGGCTGAAGTAGATCGACCATAACTTTTTGCTCTGATAGACAAATTGGATGAAACCAATTTCATTGGAAAGAGGACTCGTAGAACTTTCCGTTAATCTATTATAGATCACCCAGATTATTATGTACAAGGAGTTATGATTGTTTAATTTTGGTGCAAAATTATGCCAGGCCTCATACTTTTTCCTGCACGTTTTACTATTCACTACTATTCACGGTTCGATCGGAATGTTCATAACTCGTAGCTCGGGTGTCCATTTTGGATGAATCATATATCATTGGAAATATTATTCGATAATCTACGTAGTGGTGGGTCATAATCTTAGACATTCTGTACGAAAAATTTATAATTCATTTTAGAAGATAGAACTCAACACGTTTACGCACAAAATTTCAATGAAAAATTTCTCAGGGTATTATAGCGTTCTTTATGACTTGGGAATTTTAGATAAGAGAGAAGTGTAATTTATTAGCTAATGATGAGTTATGGGTTCCCTTAGGGTATTTTATGTTGTGGGTTATAATTATGGGTGAGAGAAAATGACCAAAGTTCCCTTACTTAATAGTACAGGAAAATGCCGCACAGTCGTTACATCTTATGTCATGACTCATGATGACTGGCTATGATTTTAGCCTGGACTCACAATCTAGGTATACTCTTAGACCACCTACACTTATTTGGTGATGAGTTACACCATTGGCTCATGACCTCACCTTACAATTTGTAAGGGTCCAATTATGACATCGATAAAAGCTTTGGCATTCCTCACTAGTTTACCTATGACTCATAATGAGTCATCACGACTTATTAGGTAAGTCGTTACCTGGGAAGTAAGCATAGAAGTCATGAGTTTTTTAGAGAACAAAAATTAGGGGTGTAACATATATACACCCGGTTCGAGCCCTGGGATGATTATGTTATTGGTAACATACTTAATGTATTAATTATGGGGAATTTAATATGATATTGATAATGATATTGATGATATGAAATTTAGGATTTTGAGGTGTAATAATTGAGAGTAGGGAAATTGGCTAAGTCAAAAATTAAGAAAATGGTTATAATGAGGTATGACATAGATAGATTCTAGTTGTATCATAAAAGTTGGTAAATGTTGGTGTTTCGATTATGATTTAATTGATTGTACCCTCCAAGATTATGGAGGTCGGCATTGAATTATTTACTTTTTCGAACATATTGGCTTATGGGGCCAATTTTATAGTTATAATCGCATGTTTATAATTATCATTCTATTTTATTTAATTACTTATATACAACAATGTGAAAGTTATGTAGGTTCTCCTCTTTACCTTGTCTTAGTTATGTTATCTCGCATTTTACAATATTTATATCATAATTTATCTTAGACGACCGATGGTACCTACTGAGTATCCATGGATTTAGTACTCATACTATACTTTTTTACCTTTTTGGTGCAGATCCAAGTACTAGTTGTCGTTGTTGATTCGATGATTGTGTTATGCTTGATTTGGAGATATGGTGAGCACATGGAGTTGGATCCACCCAATTTCCTTTAATCTTATATATGTCTAGTCTTTTGTTTCAAGATATATTTTATTAGTTACTTAGAAGATGGTTTGTATTTATAGTAGTTCTTGTAGTGACTTTACCAGGTCATGGAATGGTTATCTATATTGTTGATTACCTCTTGTTTATTTCTATCACTGTCCTTATTTATAAGTTGTAATTGTCTATTTTTGCCTCTTTTAGGCATTTTCCACTAAGTTAGCACATTACAAATAGCTTCAGGCTATAGTCTTGCTTACCTACTAGCGAGGTTTAATAGGTTCCATCGTAACTCGTAACTCGGGTTATGACATGGCCAATGCTAGGATTTCTCCCATGAGCAACCACCCACATATAAAGATATTGGGATTAGCCCCTGCTAGGGTTACACCCTTGAGTTGTCACATATACATAACTAGATTTACATTGCTTAGTTTCTTTAACCTTTGAGATTGTTACTTTGGTTATTATACCATTATTGAGATTTGTAAAAATAGTCCACCCATGACTGAAATATGAATAAAAGCTTAATATAGTAACAATGAGGTGGGGAGGAGTGTACACTGAAATAAAAAGCTTAGGAGCGAAAATAACACATTAATCTTGTTTGACTAAAAGGAGAACCCTAAAAACTTGCTAGTAAATATAGACATGCATACTATATAATAAACACATATTAAAGTATTTTAACATATTAGGCAGTGGGAACAAGGTCGTTAGATACATAGGAGAAATATGATGCCACTATATATCATTTTCTATTGGTGAACTTTGAAAGCTTACTTTGTAACATAAGTATTGAATTTCATGCCAAAGAACACAAAATAGAGTAGCTGCACGTACCTTGTTGTACAACTCTTATATTAACCAGAATTAACCTCCTACATTTTAGATTGCTTATCTACAATAAAACACATGCTAAGACTAGTGTTAGTAGCTAAGCAAAGACTACTTAACTTCAACAAAAAAGTAGCTGAGAAGTAAGCCCATAACTTATTAAATAAAGGGTGTTCATTTAACCCTTTACCCTCTAATTACATCCACCTACCATATAGATTCTTATAAGATCTCCAAAACAACTTGGGCTTTATTTCACCCTCAAAAAAGTGTAAAAAATAGAATGGGAAGTAAGCATACACAATATTTAGTTTGGTGGCATACCACTACTACCTTCTTCAATATATAAGTACAAACTACTCTTACCTTTCGCAAACATCAAGACGCTAGTCCTCAATATATACAAATAAAGTAGTTCTTAAAATATCCCAAATTTCTTTTATCATAGCAACCAAATATTAAAATTTGTATTCCTCGAGTTCTTGATAACAACACATCAATAATTCTTTATCCAAATTCATACATATGGAGGACAGAAATGGATAAGTCACCTTCTCTCAAATTCGGTAACATATCCATTTAATTTGAACACTTCACGAACTTAAAATCCCCTCCAAACTTTATACCAAAGAAGAAAATAAAAGACTCTTAATAACCAAGAAAAATGAACAGTTAACTTGTGGAACCATTCTACCTTATATTTTTACTCAAGAATTAATAACATGTTTTCCAAGTCTTCCATTGTAGTATTATGCTAAAATCATAATTTTTTTCACTTACAAATGATTTAAAGGGTTATGGTTTCTTCATGAAAGCTATAAGGAATTTTAAAGTTGCTATTTGAAGGCTTGAGAGAAAAGGGAGAAAGTTTGAGTTAAAAACCTGGAATAAGTGTTATAATGAATAAAAAAACACAATCTATATTGGTATTATTTTGAGCACTTTAGAACCTCCGATTTTAACTCCATTTTAGACATAAGGAATTTTAAGGCTTCTATTTTAATCCTTGAGATAAAACGGAGAAAGCTTGAGTTAAAACCCTAGAATAAGTGTTACAATGAGTAAAAGCACCATCTATATTGGTATTATTTTGAGTACTCTAGAACCTCCTATTTTAAATCCATTTAATCCACAAACTGGTCGAAGTAGGTGTGCAATTATTGAGGGGTTCAAACTATTCAAAAGTTCAATATAGGTGATGCATCTATAGCTTATTTATGTCTAAAGTAAGTCCTTTAACTTATTGGGGGTTTGGGATAGAATTTAGGCATTGGGATGACCATATCTTCTCCTTTTATTTTTCTTATTTTCACCCTTAAAATAGTCCATTAATATAGGCCTTAGTATTGTCCATTTTCTTATGTAGGTAATACACCTACTTGGAATATTTAACTTGGCCCATATAGCTCAAATAGGTGACTAACCTACTAGATTAATTAAGTTATGCCAGAACCTTAAAATTTTATACCATTTTTAGTTCTTAATTCCTTTAACTTAACTTAAAACTTATAAACGCTTTGTCACTTTAAACATTAGACCGAAATACCTCCTTACTATCCTAAGTTAAATAGTTGCATGGATATTAACTTGGTTGTGTCATATATAATATGGAGCCAGTATCTTCAAACCTATTTACACCATAAGTACTTTCATAAAAAAATCTAGTTTATCACATATACCTTAAGGCTATATCAAGTTCCATATAAGTGGAACAAGTACAAACAAATACAAGGTGTCACATCTTCTCCGCTCCCTTAGAACATTCATCCTTGAATGATAGAATAATTTTACAACTTAAACACGTTCAAGGCTAAGTTTTGTCTTTTTTCTTATCACATGATTCTTATATATTTATTCTTACTTTTTATTGCTCCAATTCAGCATCTTTCACTTTCTTTTTGGATTTGAACAAATGAGGGTACTTGGATTTTATTGTTTCAAAAACTTCCAATGTGATCTCTTCTAATTGTTGGTTCCTCCAAAGTACTTTAAAATAAGCTATTTATTTATATCTTAAATTCTTAACTTGCCAAACTAGAATAGAAATAGGTATTTCTTCATGGTGAGATATTCCATAACTTGTATATCTTTGGTAGCAGTAATACGACATGGATCTCCTATGCATTTTAAAATCATTAAGGCTTGAAACACCGGATGAATTATTGAGAGCTCCTGGGGTAGATCTAACTCATATACATCATGGAAAAACTTTAGAATAATCTAAGATGTCCCTATACAACATGGACATATTTTTCCTTTCATACAAAATCTCATTGCCCCTTTTATTGGTGAAACCTTCAATAATACCCAATCACTTATAGCAAACTCTAGTCCTATTCTTTTAACATCCGCATAAAATTTATGTCGACTTTGGGCTATTTATATCCATTTTTTGATCTTTCTAACCATTTTGTTATCTTGATGATTAAGATATGTCCCAAATAAGGAAGTTTCACCCACTTCAACCACCCAATTGGTGATCTACATTTTCTTTTATATAAATCTTCATAAGGCACCATTTTGATCTATGAATGATAACTATTATTGTAGTAAAACTTAATAAATGGAAATGTATCATTACAACTACCATTAAAGTCCAATACATAAGATGACAACATATTTTCAAGCATTTTGATAGTATGTTCTACTTGGATATCTATTTGAGGGTGAAAAGTTGTACATAAATTCACATGTGTCCCTAAAATCCTCAAGAAATACTTCTAAAAAATTTGAAGTAAATTGAGTTCCCTTATCAGATAAGATAGTTATTAGGACTCTGTGTAGCCAAACTATCTCTTTAATATATAATCTTGCATACTCTTCAGTTATGTAAGTTGTCTTAATCGGCAGGGAGTGTGCTAATTAAGTAAGTCTATCAACTTTAACCCATATTGAATTGAACTTATGAGATATGAAAGGTCAACTAGTAATGAAATCAATGTTGATCATGTCCCACTTCCAAACTTGATGATTCACACATTGCATATAATAACTGGGCTTTTAGTTCTCTACTTTATTTTGTTGACAATTTAAACATTAGGCTATAAAATTTGTAGTGTTCTTATTTATGTCACCCCCCTGATACAATACTTTCATATCATGATACATTTTAGTTAACCTTAGATGGATGAAAAACCTTCAATGGTGTTCCTCCATCAAAATCTTTTTTCTTAGCCTATCTACATTAGGTACACATAATCTGTTTTGGCACCAAAGTTCTCCTTCTTTCATAAGCTCAAATCCTTTTTCATTCCTTGTTGTACATTCTCCTTAAGATGTAATAGAATAGGACCTATATATGAATTTTCTTTCCTTTCAGTTACTAATGAAAATTCTAATGTGTTGTGTACAATAACCCCCTCATCTCGAGTTTCAAGAAGGCGAACACATAAATTAGCTAATTTGGTGTATATCCTTAGCTATTCAATGCCTTCCAACTAATTGTGCATAAGTTCATACCAATTTATTATAACTTAAAGCATCGAATTCCATATTTGCTTTCCATAGAAGATAGAAGATATCAATATCATATTCTTTTAATAGCTCAAGCAATCTCTGCGACCTCAAGTTTAGGTCATTTTACTTTAATAAATATTGTAAAATATTACAACCCATATATATAAATATATGTATATATATATGTCAACATAAATCCTATACCAGTAGTTGTGCCTTATATTTAAAGCAAATACAATCTCCGCTAACACAAGATCATGTGTTGGATAATTTTTCTTTTATGGATGCAATTTTCTTGATACACAAGTTATTACTTTACCATGAAATATCAATAAATATCCTAAGCCTAATCCTGAAGAATCATAATACACTACATACCCTTTTACATCTTCTTGATGTACCAATACGTGTGTAGAAGGCAATATATCCTTCTGATGATGGAAATCCTTTCAGATGTGCCATTCCATTGAAACTTAACTGCTTTGTGTGTTATCTTCGTTAAAGGTGAAAAAAATTAAAGAAACTCATGTAATGAACCTCCTATAATAGCCTACTAACAAAAGAAACTACGAACCTTCGCAGGCATTATAGGTCTTGGCTAGTTCTTCACGGCTTCTATTTTTTTAGTACCAAACTGTATTCCTCATCAAATACTATATGACCCAAGAATGCTATGGATTTTAACCAAAACTCATAATAGATAACTTTGCATATAACTTATGATAAAAAAGAATCTGTAATATCTATAGCAAATGGTTTTCATAGTCCTCTTTCAACTATGAGTACATTAGAATAACTTTAATAAATACTGTCATAAAAACATCGAAGAATGGCTTGAACACCCTATTCATCAAATCTATAAAATTTTTAGTGAATTTGTTATCCCATATGACATAACTAAGTGCTCAGAATGACCATACCATGTTCAAAAACCATTCTTGGGTATATCTATATCTTTGGCCATTACTTGGTGGTAACTCGACCTTAAATCAATCATTTAAAAGATCTTAGAACCTTGTAAGTAATCAAATAAATCATCAATTTATGGAAGGGGATATTTGTGCTTGATAATTACCTTATTTAGTTGTTGATAGTCGATACACTTCTCAATGAGCCATATTTCTTATGCACAAATAACATTAGCGTGTCCCAAGGGGACATACTAGGACTTTTGAATCCTTTTTCTAGAATGTAATTTAATTTCTCTTTGAAATCACGTAATTTTGTCAAGGCCATTTTATATGGAGTAATAGAGTTAGGTTGAATACCTGGAATAACATAAATACCAAACCCTAATTCTTATTCTAGAGGCAAACCTGAAAAATCTTCTGGAAGTACATTATGAAATTTTATTCCACTAAAGAGTTTGAAGAATTGATGGCTCTATATCTATGTAACCTTTGGACATCATCTTCTTTACTGTAAAATATGAAATAAAGTTATCTCAACACGCAATAATATTACCCCTCTATTCAATGACTGTGAAATACACCCTCATATTTCAACAATCTACTATGGAATAACAAGAAGATAACCAACCAAGAATCATTAGAACTTCAAAATATATCATTTCTAGCTCAACAAGATCAGCCAGTGTATCATGACCATAAATACTTTTTATGAAATTTCAATAAAGTCATATAGCTATAATAGATTTACCAACTAGCGTAGACACTTAAAATGGTTTAACTAGTGATTATGGTGTTCTTATGAACTCTACAAAAATCAATGGAGTGACATATGATAATATAGAGCCTGGATCAATTAACGCATAAGAATTA
Source organism: Capsicum annuum (assembly GCF_002878395.1). NCBI lineage: Eukaryota > Viridiplantae > Streptophyta > Magnoliopsida > Solanales > Solanaceae > Capsicum > Capsicum annuum. The sequence continues at coordinate 148,873,908 of NC_061114.1, forward strand.
TTTAAAAATATGGAAAATTTACTTGTACACACATCAGGAGAAGCCTCAAAATTTTGCCAATCTGCTAAAGCATATGTATGATTTTGAACATCACTGGAAGTAGTTGCTTCTTTAACACCTTTACCAAGACCTATAGATTGTATTCCATTGAAAAAAAGGCATCGATGATTATATTGAAATGGCTGATAAAATAGGTAATGCCATACCACTCTACTCCTTTGTGTGCACTCTCTCATCAGGTGCCACAACATACCATACCAAATGAAATCTTTTAAAAATTGGCGTGTACCTAATTGAATCTTACAAATTGCTTACATGGGTATCGAGGATGTATTAATTGGATCATACATTCTTGATTTTGATACCCCACTATCCGTGAACCTTGACTCTCAAATCTTTCCTAACTAATTTTCCTTGGACCTTTGAAATCGTAGTGAAGCACTAGCTGCAGAGTAAGCACATGATATCCTATGTGTTGTATTAGAACACTGAGGCCTCTAATTCATCACTTTTTGTTCAAAATCTTCCATCCTTGTTGTATCCATGTTTTTATTCAAAGCAACAATAGTATAATCCCTAACAAAATATGGATCTAATCTATCCACATATCGATTAACACTGTCATTAGGTTTATAACTCAAAAAATTTATTCCAAAGTCCTAGGGGAGACATTCCAAGTTTTATGATTCAAATTATTTGTTTAGGTAAGTTATTTTGTTATCTTCATTGGCTATCAATTTAATAACATCTTAAAATCATTAGAATGATCTTTAATTGTGAAATTCAAGGTATTAGAAACCTAAGTTTATGAGATTTTTAGGAAAACCTATGGGTTGTGGTGATATCACCTAGAAATACTACTATATCATTCAATAATGATTCCTAACATGAATTAGTTATTCTAAAACATGAAATTGATTATTGGGGACCTTGTTTCATATAAAATAGAATCTTTAGCTTTAAAACTTAATTAATGGAGATGGATTGAGAATGATATAACTAGTGAATAGTTAATTGACCCTTAGGTAATGTTTTAGACCATAAATAAGATAGAACCAGTTGGTTGAATTCCCAAAGTAATTATTCAAAGAGTACTCGATTAATTGCTCCTGTAATTATTTGGTTTCTAGATGATTGGACTAATAGAGCTTTAAAGAAAAGGAAAAAGAAACCTTAGCGAGACTTGATTGTTTCAATATCTTTTTTTCAGGTTGGTTATGATTTAATGTGTAGTATACTTGGGTTATATACATATAGTTACTATAGTTTGACAGGAGATTTCATGTCTGGGCCTACGGGCATGGAGTTGGGATGGATAAAATATAGAATAAATATAATAAAGATATAATTGTGTGTTGTTTCTTTTTGCGTGGATCCCTTGATGGGTGCTTGTATTTTTATGACTTACTATATGATTTACAAGATTAATATCTTAATGTTATGTGAGAATAAAGGAATTCGGTAAACTTGTAATCTATAGAACTACTCATTAATACCTTAAAAGGAGTATATCTAATGTTGTGTGTGTTTGGAGAATGAGATATTCTTATTAGATGATATTTAGGTGAAGTGAGTGTTATAAGTGGATGGTGTCAAAACTTAATAACCTAAAGTCAAATTTTTTAAGTTTTAGGAAGTAAGAGGTGTGAAAGTGTGACTCAAACTAAAATTGTGAGTTGAATAGAGCCAAGTGGTTCATTAATAAGATAATTGAATAGTTTCTAGAACTTATTAATGACTTAGGTATAAGGGTAACTAGTTAATAATTATATTTTTTTGTTTCAATAGGAATAATAGAGGGTTAGTTTAGTGAATTAGATAGGATGTTAAATTAGAGTTTAAATATCAATTTTAGTGGAATAAGTGCTCATAAAATGGGCAGTTAATTGGTTGGACTTTTGACATATTTGCGGTTGATGATTGGGTTTGATAATGCTCATTTGAATATGTGGTGAATTGCCCTTTGGGCATATGCGTTATTGGATATTCAATGTTTAAATGGAATAATGAAATTTTTCATTATTGAATTAAAGATTAGAAATTGAAAACCTGTGATGATGTTTCTGAAAAAAATCTTTTTTGATATATTACTGTGGTTAATTTATCTTAGTATATGATTATAATTTTTGTTGTGTTTTTTGAAGTTGTGAGATGAACCAATAAAAATTGATCCTTAAGGATTTGGAAGATTTCAAGGAGTATAAAGTTGGGTATATTGTATAAGGGTAACAGGAACTAGTTGTATGGGATCAAGTGTCACACTAACACTGATATTTGGATCGGGTACCACATTGACACTTAAATGAGGTAAGCTCGTCCCCTAAAGGTCTTAACTGAGGGTCACTATTAACCCTAGTACATGTGTACACCATTAGTTAGAGTTTGATGGTTCCTTGAGTTGGCCATGTTATGTTGATAATATATTATGGATCCTTATGTGGACCTATATGTTGATAGTTGTGAATTTGCTTTGCCACAAACTTCCAATATAAGGTACGTCTTGGATTATGTATAAATATTATTCTCTAGTGTATACTTATATATGTGTTATGCATTATAGTGTAACTTCTTACAATTTTGTTAATGTTTTATTATTCTTTTGGTTTTTGAAATCTTGATGGTTAATGGTAGCAGAATAGGGTGCGAGGGTTGTCAAAATAGAGGATTAATGAAGAGAGGTGCAGAGTAATTATAACAAGGTTAGTGAATAAGAGATGTGTGTTAGGTTGATTCATGGAATTATGTCAATTAATTACACTCTGAGGTTAAATTAACAATATGGTAATAAAGAGAAGGTGGTAATATTGGATATTTATGTAAGTCACATATGTTTAATTATTATGTCGAGATTCTCATCTTGATCTCTTCTTGCTTACTATATGTTATTGTATGTTCCTAACCATGTTCAACTGATACTATACTTACTAACTCTCTTTTTGTGGATATACAAATGTTGAAGTTCATTGTCATACCTTACTCCCATTGATATGGATAGGAACCTAACACCCTAAAGACACAAGAGAAAAAATTTATAACATGTGCTTACTATGCATACAACTATGATAATCATGAAGGTTTGACAAGTAGATATAAGATACAATAATAAAATACCAAGATGGATAGGCCCAGACTACATGTACATAACTTGGACATTAGGGACACAACTATTACAAGACAGAATGTATTTGAACTTTACACATTAGTCAAAAATGCCTCTATAAGATAGGAAACTTAGTTTATGTTGGGGTAGGCCCACCTAACAAAACTAATACACAATAAAAACATACATATATAAAATACTCGACAAAGCGCTAAATCAACTTATAGCTTGCAAACTGCAACTAAGTATCTTGTGTTTATACAGAGAAGGCTTACTAAGTAGAGCATTTATACCAGTGGTATAAACTTAGTGTACCCAATGAGGAACTTATGTATGGAATATTGTATTGAGTATGTAAGGCCTAACCTAACTACATATATGGAAAGAGTCTTTGAAATTAGGTATTAATGCATATTTATATAGACAAGGGTAAAAAACTACCTTTGCTTAAACTTATGGGGTTATGTACATTACATTATTTTCTTTACTTTTATCTTCTTTGATTTATCACTTTGTAAGGCATATGATACAATAATAAACTGTTCAGTTGTAGAAGAGGATGATCTATGCTAGGCATTTTAACCTCTGGGATACAATCCTCATAAAAACATAGATTAAGATTAATACAGGCTATTCTTTCTCGCAAAGATACCACTTATAAAGACATGAATTGGGATTGACCCATATTAGGTCTTGGTCCCTGGTATACCACTAATAAATACATGAATTCACTTTACATTGTTTCTTTAATCTTTTAGATTGTTCTTTAGATAGCCATAATATTATTGATCTTGGAACTTTGGACCAGTAGTAAAAGGTATAAAAATCTACACTTGACAAAGTAACAATACTATAGGAAGTAACAGTAATAGTAATATAATATTTAGGAGCTTAAATTCACAATGAACCTGGTTTGAATAAGAGAAGGACTCACAAAAATTGATGTTGAAAGTACCTTTTTCATACTGAAACTTCGAAGAGTAAATGTCTGAATCTAGTACCAAACACATTTTGAAGTACTTTAACATACTAAGGAGTGGGATTAAGGTCATTAGCCACATTGGGGCTTGTATGCTTCATTCGTAAGAAACAACATTTAGAAAGCTTACTTTGTAACAAAATATTTAGGTTCATACCAAGGAGTATGGGATCTAGAAGACTTACATACCTTGATGTACAACTCTGATCACCTTCTAATTAACCTCTTTCCTTTTACATTATTAGGCTTCGAGTTAGGGGCGGAGCTAGACAGGAAGGATGAAGGGGAACACTTGTAAGGGGATGGGCCCAAGTAGTTTAAATACTGGTAAGACAAACATCACCACAACTTTATAATGAACTAATAGTTCACTTTCTCAATTTATATGTATTTAAAGCATTCCCAAAGTGCTAAGGGTCATTTATGACTTGTCGACGAAGTTATGGGGTAGTTCGTTTGTGTTTTAGTATTACTTTCCTATTTTGAAGCTTATGTTACTAATTAACTAGTCTTGGACCAAAACTCCTTATAAATTACCTCGAATGAAAATTTCAATAATGTCATTATCTCTAAAATATTGATTTTGAGGAAAGGAGGGCCCTTGTTAAAGTCACAATATCATGACTCAAACCAGGGCCTAGCCGTTACAAGCATCCCAGTCTATCGAGGATCAGAGACCTCTCTCTAAGCCTACTCCAATATAACCGAGGACTCTTAGAAGTAGATGAATACCAATATAAAGAAAGATATGAATGTTAAACTCAAAAGTATATGTAAAATAAATATTCAAAACTATCTACAATACCAAAACTAATATGAAAAGACAACCACCATACCCATAGCTATAATATCCAACAAAGGCTCTAACAAAATCGAAAACCAATAAAGTGTCGGGATATGCCCGCAACTATAGCCCTAAATAATTCTAAGACATAATAGACAAAATAATAAAATATAGACTTCCAATGTATGGAAGCTCACCACTTTAATGTCAACTCATGAACTTCTCCTAAATCTTGGTCACTCTGCAGGAAGAGTAGAAGTATGACCAAATCCTGCATCGCATGGGGATATAACATCTGAAGACAATTTGCGGTTTGAGTGATAGAATATAAATTAGGGATAAGGGAAAAAATAGTTCAATGGATGATAATTCAAAAAAAGTCAAATCTCATGCATACCATCAAATGCGATTATGTATATATATAACCCATGCCGGGGTAGGGAACAAGGCTTGGAATGAATATTTAAAATCTTAACATGGGTTGTGTTGCTTAACAATTATAAACTAGTCACAAGCTATATGTGTCCAATTGTAACCCCCTGGTCGAGTACCAGTGCGGGTTAGTCGCATGTACAGGAGATATCATAGAAGGACAAGGATTTCTATGTACCCTTCGCCAACCATGATACAATTATATATATGCACTTTGGGGATTCATATGTAACTCGTAAGCATATGGTCATCAAGACCAACCCACACATTAGAAAATATGAGTTTCCAGTATCAGTCATTCCGACTCACACCTTTATAGCTAGATAACACAACCCCCTTAGTGCCCAATTAAAAAATTTAACACATAAACCGTTAACCAAATTCCAGGAGTCAATTATAATGGCATTATTAAGTGGTATCATTATACCGACTATGTCTTGCAAGTAATGTCATTATCCAACACTTAGGTGATTATTTCATACCCCGTAGAAACCATTATAAAAGTCACTTGCGGGATTCCTTTGTATCCCACATGGTTTTCATTATAAAAATCACTTGGGGGATTCCTTCATCCACCACAAGGTTTTCATTATAAAATCACTTGGGGGATTCCTTCATACACCACAAAGATTCTATTATCTTCCTTATCCATTTAACCATTTATGTAATGCATTAGTTTTAAAGAAGTAGACCAAAGCAATCATTTTGGGAATTTCGTTGTACCCCTATTACCATATTATAAAAAATTAGGGAATCCATTGTAGCCTGAACTCTCTTAAATTTTTTTACACCAATGCATTAATACAAGTGAGAAAAACAATCTAGATGAGAAAAACATATTCATTGACAATTTCGCAAACAGGTTAAGGGCACATTATTTCCAAACCATATACCAAGGCAAAATCATGAAATTAGGGTTAACCTTGACCCTTAAATTAAATTATCATTCGTATGCATTCCATAATGTTCCAAAATCATAAATAAGAATAATTATAGTAAAATAAACCATGGGAAAGCATTTAAACAAAACACGTGCACAACCCTCAACCCATAGTTCAAAACCCATTATTAAAACCATGAATAATAAACAATTTCATGCCATAAAGGAAATATAAGTTCAAGGAAAAGAGATACAAGACTTAATTGCCAAGAAATACAAAGAAAATAACTCCCTTAGGACCCTAGATTATAACCTCATTAAGTCCTATCCCGGAGTATAAAAAGGGATTTTGAGTACGAATGATTGACAGTAATAATAATTAACTTCGTTGGATGAAAATTTATGGAAATAGGCCATTATAATGATTAAAAATTATGAATGGGTGAAAGGACCATTCTAACCCTCATCTCTTTTAAATAAACAAAAAAACCACATAAAATTACATGGGTCTGTAGCATGAACCTCTACGTGGAGTACAACCTCTGTGTTACGAACCCTATTTTGGTGACCCAACCTCCGTGTCATGGAGTGTTAGTCTCCATGATAGCCTCTGTGGCACACCAATATCAAGGAAGCTTGCTGCCTCTGAGGTTTGAAATCACTCCAAACCCCATTTGCAAATTCCAAAACTCTTTTGGGTTACCCTTTTAACATCCCTGAATATAATTTGGGTCAAAAATTGATATTTCAAGCACGGGAAGGTAAAAAATAAATTATTCAAAATTTGAGGGTGTTACATTATCCGCCCCTTAGGATCATTCATCCTCGAATGATAAGATAGGACATGTTTTGCTTGAGAATAACCATAGTACATCAAAAACAAAAGATAAACCTAGATAATAACAAGAAAGAACGGAATTCATACCTAAAGCTTCCTCATTCCTCACATAGATTAGTGATAACACACAACTCACTCCCATGATTAGGGGATAAGGCGGTCATTATCAATAATCCAACTAGTGTTGGGGTTGAATCGACAAAGAGCGAATTATAAATTTCAAGTCTTGTGGGTTGCTCTAATTACTAAAAAGTTGCATAGAATGATAATAAAAAAGACATGTAAAATAAAATGGGGGGTTGTTATGTAACTATTTTTAACTATCAATGCACAAATAAGACACTTTTTGTTTAAAATCAAGATTAGAGAGGATCTTGGGATTATGTCTACCTAAAGGTAAAACATTTGGGTTGATGATGGTTTAGCATGAAGCTTAGATGTTAACCAAGGGATAGGCTAGGTCGAAAGTCATTTTAGTTAGTCTTTCAATAAAATAACAACGATTTCACCTATTTGCTTTTTCGATCACCTAAAAAGTGTGTAATTCCTTATTACCAAAAACCTCAATCAAGCATCCCTATTTCTTAGATGATGCTCTTGACATGATTTACACTCCAAATACACTTATTTCTAAGATTTGAAAAGGTAATAAATTACTGGCTCAATTTTCCACCATTATCTTGTCCCCCTATAATCCTCTTTCAAGGATGTTATGGGTTACCTCAAGTTCACCTTCATCCCTTATTCAAGGATGATTAAGGGTTTTTAGAGTTTGGGGTTTTTACCCATCAAACCCATTTGGGGATTTTGGGTTTTCACCCATCAAATTCCCACTCATTAACCCAAGCAATGGTGGAATCCATACTCAATAACTAAAAATCATGCAAACACAATAGCGCCCACACATAATTACACTTTAGTTCAACAAAATGCCAAGACTAAATTTCTTAGCTACTCATAAAGAAAGTAATGAGAGATATAACATAAGGATTATCCAAACCATTTATTCTTTACAAAATTACTATGAAATTAAGCCTTTAAGTGTAGTTACACACTTTCCCAATTAAGGTTTCTTCCTTTCAATTCAAAAATATCTATAAAGTAAGCAATACCTAAAGAAGGAAGGTTTTTTTACTTATATATGGTTTAGAAATCATCTATGCAGAGTTCGAATCTGCCCTTGGACATATTCTAGCTGAACCACGATAATCCAACATTAACCACGATCGTGGTTGTGTTCCGTGACCGTGTTATGCTAACCATCTTGACTGACCATAACCGCGGTTGCGGTAACTGAGGATGAAATGATCTAGGTCTTCAGCTGGACTCTTCTTTGCTCACTTTTTATTATTTTAAGCTCTATTCCACATCTTTTCTTATTCTCAACTATATACCTACAAAATGTGGAGATTAGCGCATTAAATAATAATTGTGTCTCATTTAACTTTAAAAACATGGTAGTGCACATAAATAGTTAGTGCGAATGAGTAGTAAAATCACCACTCATCAATACCCCTACTTAGAATCTTGCTTGTCCTCAAGCATCAACACCCTTTACTATGAGACAACTTCCCATGTATGCCCATATGTTAGTTCCCAATAATCATGAAGACTTCAACTTGATTACAATCATAAAAATCTCTTTACACATGGGTTAATAGATTTTTTATGACTCCCCTCACCATAAAATAAAATAGTGAGGGATGCAATAGACTTTGAGGAGCAACCATGTAACAACTACTAGCACTCTAGAAATGACTTACTTATTAAGCACACCATGTTATACCTCCTTTTATCTTATCAAGTGGAAGATGACAACTTTACCCACCTCAACCTATTCACATGTCTTCTCACAAGAAAAAATATTTCACACACTTAGTTACCAATCATATAACAAGGAATTTTAAATGTAAACACTCACTCTCTCAAGAAATTATCCATGTTAACAAGTACCATACCATAGGATTGCCCCTACTTTCAATCACCACGACAATGATTACATTTGGTTGGGAATCAGAAAGTTCTTTTTGATCTTATAATGTAGATTTAGGGTAGGGTAGGATATTAAATTAGGAAAATAAGGCTAAACCCTCCTTGAACTTCAACATCATACTCTTTTTATGCTTTGCTATTGGGCCACTTTTTGACTTTACTATTTTGCCTACTTTGCCCTTTTTTCTTTACCTAATTTCTTTTTCACCTCTTTCTCTTTTTTTACTCTTTTTAATTGAATTAAGCTTTATGAAACCTTTTTTTTGATAGACTGTCTCTTCTTTCAAAGAAAAATGCTTACTTGTTTAAGCTCGTAAGTACTTTCTTATGACTTCATGGATCAACTACACTTCTTTCTGTTTCCACCACCCCCAACTTAGGCTTTTAGCCTCAATTTGTATTCTTAAGTTCAAGGAGCATAGGGCGCAAGAGATGATGAATAGAAGGGTCACGACTTGTAATTTGTTTCTTAAAGAAAAGTCCAAAGGCTCAAAGAGGGTGACTAGGGGTAACTCGCATAAATTGGTAGGCTTTTTAGGCTAAAGTGGGCTTCCAAAATCACAAGATGGCCTATGATCATTTTACCAACCAAGCACGATCAAAATTTATCTTTAAAAAACTAATGGGGCAAGTTCTAATTGGTACAAGTACGCCTGAGATATAGACAATTAAGCTTATACACATGGCATGCGAATGTTGTCAAGGGGTTTAATTTTTCAACCTGCTGGAGACAAAGATTGAGTATTCACTATTTTCTCAAAGTTAATTTTTAGAGTCATAGGAAAAAGGAAATTTTCATCACGAGGTTACTCGCGTCCATGCCTTCAAAGTTTGCAAAATTTTCAGACGGAGGGGGTTGTTTGCTTTTGTATCCACACCATGCATAATTTTCTAATCATGGAAACAACCAAAGTTATAATCTCACATTGCAAACTATAGTATGGGCGAACCACCCATATGTTTACTCAGTCTTCACCAATGGGTATGAATGTGATTCCAAACCATTAATGCTAAGGTACTCAAACTTCCCTTGCATTTTATGGACATGGTGCCACTGGCACTCAGACTTCCCCTGCACCTATATTTAGAAACCCAATCACGACGGAAATGCATGTCTATGAAAAACTAAAATAGAGAGACAAACTAACAATAGAGTAACTAATCCATGACAATATGGGCACTATCAAAGTGCCCTAATATTACAAGCCAGATAAGAATTTTCCTAAAGAGTAGAAAAATATGCAGAAATATAAATAATATAGGCCCAAATCAAATGAATAAAGAGACAACTCCAAGTTGAAAATGTAGCAGAGTCCCCATTGCATAAAAAATCAAATATAAAAAGGCTAAGGGTTCTCCGTCGTACCATATCAAGGTCTAATATTTCTCTTAAATTTTGCATGACCATCATTCCCCTAAAGGTTGGATCAATTCTGTAGTCAAAAACTTGAAAGAGAGTATGGGGAAAATGAGAGGGAAACCAGAGGATAAGTGGCTGAAATAATCAGATCGCATACTCACAGATAATTGTAATCATGCCTGGGTGCCGCGATCGCAGTAACTGAGAGCATTTTTGCTCCCCTGTTTTCCCCTGTTCAACACTTTTTCATTTTACACCTATTTGATCCCTGTTCAGGTTGCGATGCATATTTCCGCTTACTTGCCCCTTTCAAAACTTACCTAATGCACTTAATTATGCCACACTTGCATGAGTTATTCACATGCAAAACCTAGCATTGACACTACAAAACATAAAAATAAAGATATAAACCACTTTTATGGCATTTTTGGGTTTCCTCCCACATAGAGCTTTATTTATTTTCATGGCACGACGTTATTCCTTTTCTATTTTCAATGGAGTTCTGCAAGTCCCAACTTATCAACCTCTCCATAATCAATTTATTTTGTAGCCAATTTTGCCGTCTTTTCCTTCCCTTCATTGTCTTGACTTTAGGGTAACTCTTCTTTTGTCTTCTTACTCATTGAACATATTACCAAGACCTGATCATCGCTTTCAGAATTGGAAATTTTTCCACTAAAGGGACCGATTCTAGCCTTATCATTTAGTTGTGCTAAGATTTGTCCAATTTGTGTCTCGAATTTGTTAATAGAAGTAGAGTGAGAAACCACAATTTTATAGAGTTGAGAGAATCCCCATTTTAATTCACGGACCATTTTGTTCGTGCCTTCTACTCTATTAAAGATTCTTTCTAGCACATCTTCGATCCTGAACTTTGTTAGATCAATTGAGCTTGACTCTTTGTTATAAACTCGATCTTGGTGGGGCACAAAATGGAAATAAGCATATTTGTGATCTTTTTGAAATTGACTACCATCCGATTCATCCAACCTTGATTTTTATCTTGTCATTGATTCACCGAGTGAAAACCCTTCAAATGGTTTGGCAAACATTTGATCTCTTCATCCAAATTTTTAGCTTCCTCACCATAAGCTCTTAACGCTGTGACATTTCCAATTTCTGCATGTGCACCTATAACATATTTGGTTAGGAGCTCAAGTTGGGTCAAAGTCTTTGTCATAGACTCCTCCTGTTCCTTATCCCGCTTCTTTTTTCTATATTGACCATGGGTATGGGTGGAGAGATATTCAAGACGTTGATGCCTTGGGTATGCCATTACTGATTTTGTTTAGTCACCACTCTAAATAATTTCATAGCCACATGGAAGTGAAAGTTGAAGAGAGAACCTTCCACTGCATTGTTCACCATAGTTTGGTTCAAAGGGTCTAGCGCCCAATAAAATATTTAGAGAAGTGTCTTCCCCAGAATATTATGGTTTGGGCATTTGTCTAACTTCCTATTAATCTCTCCCATACTTCATGAAGAGGCTCCCCACTTGTAATACCCCATATGTTTCTAAGCTAGGAGACAAACCATTTTTCCTACGTATGAAACCTCCTATCCTGTGAGTAGCATTATAGTGCATGACTTATAATGAGTATCCTAGTGATAAAATATCTTATTATACATTAAGCATGTTCATATGAGTCACTTAAGGTAATACAAGCTAAGAGTTTTTGAATCCATCAACTTTTAGTGTTTGACTTTGCAAGGGTCATATTTGAAAGAGTATAAATCGATGTTAATGTGGTATTTCTACATATTTATACCCACCAAATTGTAGATAATTGATTTATCTTTCCAACGATACCAATTTCACCTTAATCCAATACCCGAGTGAAAAGTTGTGCCCATTTTTGTGAGAGACAGTAAGGATAGGCGATTGGTTAGGCGCAGTCCAACCCAGACATAGGAGAATGGTTAGGCGCTGCCTAACCTAGCTTCGGCAATCACTTGGGTGCTGCGTAAGTTAATTCCAGGTGCCAAAAACACTCCGTTTTGAGCTATTTTAAGGGTAATTAAGTCTTAAAACACTCCTTACACGTCCCTAAACTTAACCCAATGAAATATATAGCTTCTAAACACATTACACCGCTATTAACATCTCAAAGATCATCATCCAAGAGAACCATAGGATAAAAACAACTAGGGTTTGACAATCAAGCTTGAAGATCAAATTTCAAGGAAATTCCTTTGTCAATCATCAAGAACCTCCCTTCCAAGGTATGCGTAGTGTTCATCCACGGATTTTCTTCGTCCTTGGAGTTCAACAATCAATCTATAAAATACAAAAGCTTTGTTGATTGTGGTGATATGATCATACCTATGTTAATTCTTGTTTGTTTTGCTATATAATAGTATGCGTGAGTTAATTTATGGATCCCTTTCATCCATAAAGCTCAAAAACCCTCTTTTTCATTATAAAGTATGATTTTTATATTATTGGGTGTTGATGATCAAGTTATTGATATTGGGTGATTCCCAAGATGGAATCTTTATATGTTTTTTTTGAATTTCATGATATCATATGAGTTGGAAACATGTAAATTTGGTTGTTCATGATGTATAATTTGATGAAATCCACCTATTCCTTAAAGAATGCATGCAAGGTGTTCGATAAAATGTCTAGTATGTTAGAACTTCATATTTACATGATTTCATGATATCTAAATAACAAGTTTAAGTTAATCATACACTCTAATATGAATTTTCATGCAAATTATGTGTTGTTATTATTGTGGTATAAAGCATGTATGATAATGGAGGTATAAATTATGTACACAAAATATATCCATGCTTTCCCTACCATGTTTGAGATGTTGAATAAATACATGAAGTATAATATCCCCAGATCATTACAATATGAACTAAACGTTACATGTTGCCGTTCCCTTACACTTGAATGGTTTCCATGCAATTGCTATGAACAATATATGTTGTCGGAATGCCCATGATATTAGAATATGAGATTTATGACTTGATTATAAGCATTCCTATTCATGATAGATATTATGATGACCATGTACTTGATGAAATCCCCCACTCATGTATTATGGATTTTTGTTGATGGTCGTATACTCAAGAAATTCAAGTTGTGTCAGTTTTCTTCCATCGAGTCCTAGGGGTACTTGTACCCAAAAAATATAGTTGTGTGCCTAGAGCCATGTCATGTTTTCACAATACTCTTAGTCAAGCCATGATCTGTAGAATTTGGTCAGTCATATGACTCAGGAAAACTCAGAAATCTCAGTAATCTCAGTAGTCAAGTAATCTCAGAAATCTCAGTAACCTCAGCAACCTCAGTATTCACAGTCAATCTCAGTAACTTCAGTACTCTCAACCAGTCCTCAGAACTTAGTACATTTCGTCTGTCATTGGAATCCAGTAATCTTAGTTTAGCTCTGCTAAACAATACCACTAGTATCAGTCCAGTTAATCAGTATCGGTTTAGCTAATCAATTCAGTTTAGTTATTCAGTTTAGTGTCCTTCAGATGGCAGTAGAGGTTAGCACCGAGTGAACCCAAGGATGGGAACTCACCCGCCAGTTCGGGGTGTGATTCTTAGTAGCAATCCTTGTGTTCCAGAACTACGTAGCCAGCATAGGTTGAGACATATTAACCCATCAGATTAGGGTTGATAAGGTGGCTTAACCCATCAGTTTAGGGTTCCCACCATTCTCATTGAGTACCTGCCAGTATAGGGTTCTCACAGCTGTCCTTACTAGTGGCGCAGTATTGACACCCCTCCAGTCGGGGCAGAGATTGGACCCCAGCTTAGCTATTATAGCGTATTTGGGGCATGTCGGTTAGATAACTACTTCTAAAAGTTTTAGTTATAGATTTTAGGACTGTCAGCTATAACTATCCAGTCTCAGTATAGAACTCAAATAGTTTTTCAAATTTCAGTATATTAGGACTATCAGATACAGTCAACTCAGAAATAAAATTGAACTCAGATAGTTTCCTTCAGATTTATGGACTGTCAGATATAGTCACTTATGCTATGAATCACACTACTTATCAGAACTCATGCTATCAGTACTCAGATTCAGGACTGTCAGATAAAGTCAATCAGACCAGTTCTTCATAATTCGAATTGTAAGAAACAATTATTCCCTTATCAATAATATAGTATCAGTCTTCCATTGTTAAGTAATATAGTATCAGATCTATCACTTATTAGTGATTTACATATCAATATCAGTAAACTCTGTCTTTTAGAATCTTATTATCAGTACACTCATGTTGTCAGTATTCAGACTGAATAGTCCATATCTCCACGAGTTTAGTTATAGTTACGTATGCATATATGTACTCTCACGTTCATATCAGTCACTATTTTCCATGCATATAACCCTTTGCATTAAGCCTACCTCATTCGTATACTCAGTATATTCAGACGTACTGACGCATTTGTGCTATGGTGCTTTCTCTTATGTTACACCATAGGTTTAGAGGCATGAGCTCTAAATCACCAGTAGATTCCAAGATCAGCAGTCAGAGTTAGATGTGAGTCCTCATCCTTTGAGGACGTGATGATTTCATTTCTATTTCAGTTTTTAGTTTATTTCAGTAGTTGGAGTTAGTTGGGAACACGTTCCATCAACTCCTTATTTAGTTCAGTTAGAGGCTTTCGGACTAGATGTCAGATTAGCTATTCAGACTTCAGTATTTATGTTTCTTTTTGGTATTGTTATACCATAATTTTTAGATATGTATGAGTATTTAACCTTATGGCCTAATAGTTTATATTTCCACATATTTTATAAGATATTATGCAATTTATAATTACAGATATCAGTCATGGGTTAGCTTGTGGTCCCTCGGGGTCATGAGCATCGTGTAGCATTCTGGTTCAGCAAATCGGGATGTTACAAACTTGGTATCAGAGCCTAAGTTTCAACAGTTCCCTAGAAAGTGTGAAAGCTGCATTAAGTAGAGTCTTGTACATGGGCATATTGTGCACCACACTTATGTGTAGAAGACTATGAGATATTTTAGGAATAATTTCCCTTCTTTCATGTCTCAAGATCGTGCTATGGCAAGTTTATTTAAGGAAACCATGTAGATTCATATCATGCACCTTTCATGTCCACTTTACCTTACTTTCAAGGTAATAGAAATAGTAAAGTTTAAAGTCCTAAAGATAGGGCTTTCTTAGATAGTCCCTACGGTCAGTTATGAGATTAGCAACAGACTCAAATAGTATCCCATCAGTTCATTATTGTTCCAAGGTCATACAGATTTTATTCATGATAATGAGAAATCATTCTTGAACCCAGAAGTTTAGTAATAGTAGAGTTGGGATAGTATTATTCTATTTTATCAGATTATGTATTCATGGGGATTAGATTAGTAGGATTGAATAGTACAAGCTAAACATTTAAGTTTATTGACTCAAAATTAAGCATAAAGTTGTGAATGTGATATTAGCAGTATATGAGGAAACAAAATCAGATGATGTGTTTAGTAAGACAGACAGGTGTTGAACATGATGTAGGTATGTGATGGTAGATCAAGTACCTAAGCCAGGCCCTCAGATTTTAGTAGTAGAGCCAGTATGTATAGAAAGGAGTAAGGGAAGACAATTCCAGACCCATTCTCATCTCAGTGCAGTGTTTTTCACTTCAGCTATCAGGAAACCAACTCAGGCATTGCATACCAACTCTATGGTCACGAACTATAATCAAGTATGAATTCAATTTCTATCATAAGCAGTCCCTTTTAATCAACAGTACGAGTCATGTTCCATGAGAACAATCTACTTTCACACACTTTCCATAGGATTATGTGTGCCTTCAGTTCCAAGTATAAGGAGTTTAGTTCCAACTCCCTCAGTATTCGAATCATGTCCCACGAGTACAGAAAACTATAAACTCAGGTCATGTAGTTCATGACTCATGTACTCATATCATGATTTCTAGTATACTTAGCTTCCATGACTCATTCTATGGCCCTACAGATTAGATATATTTAGACTATGTCGTGTATATCCTCAGTTCAGACCGTATTAGTAAATCCAAACTATTGATATTTTATTCCTCAAGTTTCAGTTATGTGTCAAGTTTAGTTTGTATCTATTCATGTTTAAGGTCCTCCTGATTTACTCCTCCAGCTAGCTCTCCTTATAGAACAGTGTAGTGATGAGCATTTGTTTAGATAAGAGAAGATTGTTGCATTCTTACTTTGCACGGGGTGTAATTATGAAGATAGGATTAAATGTCATGATAAATGTGCAAGTAAACGTCTAGCAACGGGTCGTATTTAGAAGTTGGAAAATTACAAAGTGTAAGTGTACATTTAGATCCTTGACTTATGTCAGTCCCCAGCATGTAGCCATCAAAAACTCAGTTGCCAACTCAATTATAGTTTCATTATCCAGCACTGAGTGATCAGTGTTCAGTCCTTGAATTCAATACTTCTGTACTAGCTATAGGCTTAGTTATAATGTCATCTTCAGTTCAGTAACCAGATTTGAAACTCAGTTCATTTCCAGACATGCTTGACCATAGCATTCAGGTTGTCAGTACTCAGTTATCAGTTTTTTAGTACACCAATTTATAGAATACCTTAGAGCCATGTCGTACGTTGGTCTTGCATTCTCAAATAATACAGACTTCATAAATCCATGGTCAGATACCTCATTCTACTCAGTTAGTCCTTATCTCCAATGCATAAAACTTAGAAAAATCTCAGCCCAACTATTCAGACTTAGTACAATTTAACTTTGCAGATCCAGTATTCATCTATCAGTTATTTAGTTAATCAGATAAGTTAGTATATTAATGCACTTGTGTTCAGCTCAGTTCATGTATCATGTCTCAGTTTTAAATCCTAGCTATTCAGTCATGACTCAGTTCCTAGGTGTCTTGCACATCGCCTTAATTTCCCTCAGTAGCTCATCCAAGTCAGTATTCTTGGAGGGACATAGTTTCCTAAGGGGGAGATACGTCATACCCCAAAAATTTCATGACATAAACATGATGATCTATTTTCTTTTGATGAATCCAGTTTGGAGAAGGGGTACTCATAAGTTAACCCTCAAACTCCAACTTCAGTCGTATACCATGTTTTTAAGATTCAGTTCAGATCATGATATTCAGTATAGCTACCACGTCCTAGGCTAAGTTATGTTCTCATGTTTCCGATCATGCATATAGAGTAATTAATCTCAAACTTATCGATATTATCAGTTCAAGGTAACAGTTTTCCTTAAACTTACTCATTTTCATGTTCATATTTCAGTGCCAAACTTGATATTCAGTTCCATGCTCAATTTTCAGTTCAAGCTTGATACCTTTACCATTGAATGTTCATGAGTAAGTCTAGTCATGAATTCATGCATCTGATATGCGTGATCAGCTTATTAGTACTTTCAGTCATGCATTCACGTATTTTTTAAGTCATATAATCATGCATCAGATATACATGGATCAGCCTTTCAGTTGTGCATCAGATATGCTTTCTCATTTTGAGAAAACTCACTTTATTAGAATCCTCAGTCTTATATTCATGAATCAGCTTCCCATGTATCAAATATGCATGTTCAGTATGTTATGCTCAGCTTTCAGTTATTTCACTCATGAACCCATGTTTTAGTAGTGTATGTCTTGTACTTACTTTATCTTATCATCTATTCCACCTCAGTTAATTTCCATTCGAGGACGAATGTTCCCAAGGGGGAGATATTGTAATACCCTGTATGTTTCTAAGCTAGGAGACGAACCATTTTTCCTACGTATGAAACCTCCTATCCTATGAGTAGCATTTTAGTGCATGACTTAATATTAGTATCCTAGTGATAAGGTAGCTTGTTATACATTAAGCTTGTTCATATGAGTCACTTAAGGTAATACAAGCTAAGAGTTTTTGAATCCATCAAGTTTTAGTGTTTGATTTTTCAAGGGTCATCTTTGAATAAGTATAACTCAATATTAATGTGGTATTTCTGCATATTTCTACCCACTAAATTTTAGATAATTGAATTAGCTTTCAAACAATACCAATTTAGCCTTAATCCAATGCCCAAACAAAAAAGTTATGCCCATTTTTATGAGAGACAGTAAGGATAGGTGATCGGTTAGGCGCCGCCCAACCCAGACATAGGTGATTGGTTAGGCGTCGCCTAACCTAGCTTATGCAATCACTTGGGCGCCGCCTAAGTCAATTCCAGGTGCCTAAAACACTCTGTTTTGAGTTATTTAAGGGTAATTAAGTCTTTAAACACTCCTTACACGTCCCTAAACTTAACCCTATGAAATATATAGCTTCTAAACACATTACAACCCTATTAACATCTCAAAGATCATCATCCAAGAGCACCATAGGAGAAAAACAACTAGGTTTCGACAATCAAGCTTGAAGATCAAATTTCAAGGAAATTCCTCTGTCAATCATCAAGAACCTCCCTTCCAAGGTATGCGTAGAGTTCATCGATGGATTCCCTTCATTCGTGGAGTTCAAGAATCAATCTTTAAAATACAAAAGGTTGGTTGATTGTGGTGATATGAACATACCCATGTTGATACTTGTCTGTTTTGCTATATAATAGTATGCGTGAGTTGATTTATGGATCCCTTTCATCCATAAAGCTCAAAAACCCTCTTTTTTAGTATAAAGTATGATTTCTATATTGTTGGGCGTTGATGATTATGTTGTTGATATTGGGTGGATCCCAAGATGGAATCTTTATATGTTTGTTTGAATTTCATGATATCATATGGTTGGAAACATATAAATTTGGTTGTTCATGATGTATTATTTGAAGAAATCCACCTATGCCTTAAAGAATGCATGCAAGGTGTTCGATAAAATTCCTAGTATGTTAGAACTTCAAATTTACATGATTTCATGATATCTAAATATCAAGTTCATCTTAGTCATACACTCCAATATGAATTTCCATGCAAATTATGTGTTGTCATTGTTGTGGTATAAAGCATGTATAATAATGGAGGTATAAATTATGCACACAAAATATATCCATGCTTTCCCTACCATGTTTGAGATGTTGAATAAATATATGAAGTATAATATCCCTAAATCATTACAATATGAACTAAACATTACATGTTGCCATTCCCTTATGCTTGAATGGTTTTCATGCGATTGCTATGAATAGTATATGTTGTCAGAATGCCCATGATATTAGAATATGAGATTTAGTACTTGATTATAATCATTCCTATTCATTATAGATATTATGATGACCATGTATGTTATGAAATCCCCCACTCATTTATTATGGATTTTTATTGATGGTCGTGTACTCAAGAAATTCAAGTTGTGTCAGTTTCCTTCAATCGAGTCCTGGGGTACTTGTACCCAAAAAATATAGTTGTGTGCCTAGAGCCATGTCATGTTTGCACGATACTCTCAGTAAAGCTATGATCTGTAGAATTCGGTCAGTCATGTGACTCAGGAAATTCAGAAATCTCAGTAATCTCAGTAGTCCAGTAATCTCAGAAATCACAGTGCTTAGTAACCTCAGCAACCTCAATATTCACAGTCAATCTCAGTAACTTCAGTACTCTCAAACAATCCTCGGAACTCAGTACATTCCGTCGGTCATTGGAATACAGTTAACTTAGTTTAGCTCTGCTGAACAATACCACTAGTATCAGTCCAGTTAATCAGTATCAGTTCAGCTAATCAGTTTAGTTTTGTTATTCAGTTCAGCTTAGTTATTTAGTTCAGTGTCCTTCAGATGTGAGTAGAGGTTAGCACCGAGTGAACCCAAGAATGGGAACTCACCCGCCAATTCAGGGTGTGATTCTTAGTAGCAATCCTTGTGTTCCAGAACTACGTAGACAGCATAGGTTGAGATATCTTAACCCATCAGATTAGGGTTGATGAGGTGTCTTAACTCATTAATTTAGGGTTCTCACCATTCTCATTGAGTACCTGCCAGTATAGGGTTATCACAACTGTCCTTACTAGTGGCGTAGTATTGACACCCCTCCAGTCGGGCAGAAATTGGACCCCAGCTTAGCTATTATAGCGTATTTAGGGCACG
Source organism: Capsicum annuum (assembly GCF_002878395.1). Classification (NCBI taxonomy): domain Eukaryota; kingdom Viridiplantae; phylum Streptophyta; class Magnoliopsida; order Solanales; family Solanaceae; genus Capsicum; species Capsicum annuum. The sequence continues at coordinate 148,894,288 of NC_061114.1, forward strand.
TAGGTTAGATAACTACTTCCCACAATTTCAGTTACAGATTTCAAGACTATCAGCTATAGCTACCCAGTCTCAGCAAAGAACTCAGATAGTTCTTCAGATCTCAGTATATCAGGACTGTCAGATACAGTTAACTCAGAAATAGAATTCAACTCAGATAGTTTCCTTCAGATTAATGGACTGTCAGATACAGTCACTTATGCTATCATTCACACTAGTTATCAGAACTCATGCTATCAGTACTCAGCTTCAGTACTGTTAGATACAGTCAATCAGACCAGTTCTTCATAATTCGAACTGTCAGAAACAATCATTCCTTTATCAGTAATATAGTATCAGTCTCCCAGTATTCAGTAATACAGTATCAGATCCATCACTTATTAGTGATTTATATATCAATATCAATAAATTCAGTCTTATAGAATCTCATTATCAGTACACTTATGTTGTCAGTATTCAGACTCAGTAGTTCGTATCTCCACGAGTTCAGTTACAGTTATGTATGCATGTATGTACTGTCACGTTCATATCAGTTAGTATTGTCCATGCATATAACCCTTTGCATTTAGGCTACCTCACTCGTATACTCAGTACGTTCAGACTTATTGACGCATTTGCGCTATGGTGATTTCTCTTATGTTACACCATAGGTTGAGAGGCATGAGCTCTAAATCAGCAGTAGATTCCAGGATCAACAGCCAGAGTTAGACGTGAGTCCTCATCCTTCGAGGACATGATGATTTCATTTCTGTTTCTGTTTTCAGTTTATTTCATTAGTTAGAGTTAGTTGGGGACATGTCCCATGAACTCTTTATTCTGTTCTGTTAGAGGCTTTCAGACTAGATGTCAGATTAGTTGTTCAGACTTTAGTATTTATGTTTCTTTTTTGTATTATTATACCCTATTTTTCAGATATGTATCAGTATTGAACCTTATGGCCTTATAGTTCATGTTTCTGCATATTTGATAAGATATTATGCAGTTTACAGGTATAGATATCAATCATAGGTTAGCTTGTGGTCCCTCGGGGTCATGAGCACCTTGTAGCATTCTAGTTCAGCGGATCGGGGCGTTACGCCACTCTTTTGTCTAAAGTTGATGATCTTATCTCTTGTATGGCACATGTTGGGGAAAGAAAATATTGATCCAAAAACACCACTATAAGCTCGTTCAACGAAGTGATTGAAGCCGTAAAGAATGAACGGTGCCATAACACTATTTTCCCCGTTAGTGAAAATTAGAAAAGATAGAGCTGGAAGGCTTCTTGAGTAGTGTGTGAAATGTTGAATAGTGCACACACCTTCAAGAAATACTTTTAAGTAAACATATGGGTTCTCATATGCTTGACCCCCGTATAACCCCTTAATTTACAACAAATGAAAAATGACACTTGTCACGTGGAGGTTTCTACTCCCGTGAGGTGGGATACAGGTTGTTCCCTTTTGGCCCCCACACTTTGGTTGACTTTCTCTATCAAGGAGAAATCAAATGACTCCACATCATTAGTACTTTCACTCATAATTCTATTCACATTATGGTTACCTACAAGAAATACAAAAACATAAAATATAGTAGAATACACCACCACGGATATACCCAAGAAAGAAGCACACTGCACAAGCAAAATCTATAATTCACTCCCTAACAATGGTGCCATTTTAATAATGCTCAACTCACTCCTATGATTGAGGGGTGAGGCAGTCATTGTCAATAACCCAACTAGAGATGGGGTCTAATCCACAAGGAGCGAATTATAAATTGAAATTCTTATGGGTGCTCTAACTACTAAAAGGTTACCCTGAATGATAAAAAACAAGACCTGTAAAATAAAATAAGGGGATTGGTTTGTAACGATTTTCGATTATCAATGCACAAATATGACACTTTTGGTTTAAAATCAAGATTAGAGAGGATCTTAGGATTATGTCTACCTAAAGGTAAAGCATGTGGGTTGATGATGGTTTAGCATGAAGCTTAGATGTTGACCAAAGTATAGGCTAGGTCGGAAGTCTTTGTAGTAAATCTTTCTATAAAACTACAACGATTTCACCCATTGGCTCTTTCGAGCACCTAACATGTGTGCAATTCGTAATCACCCAAAACCTCAATCAAGCATCCCTATATCTAAGATGATGCTCTTGACATGATTTACACTCAAAATATACATATTTCTAAGATTTTGAAAGGTAGTAAACCACAGGCTCAATTGTCCACCATTACTTATCCCCTCTATAAACCTCTTTCAAGGATGTTATGGGTTACCTTTCAAGTTCACCTTCACCCCCTTTCAAGGATGATGAAGAGTTTTTAGATTTAGGGTTTTCACCCATCAAACTTATTTGGATGTTTGGGGTTGTCAACCATCAAATTCCGACTCATTAACCTAAACAATGGTGGAATCCATACTCAACAACTAAAAATCATGCAAACTAAACAACACCCACACACAATTACACTTTAGCTCAACATAATCCCAAGACTAAATTACTCAACTACTTATGAAGAAAGTAAAGAGAGATACACCATAAGGATTATTTAATCCATTCATTCATCACAAAATTACTAAGAAATTAAACCACCAAGAGTAGTTACATACTTTCCCATTTAGGGTTTTTTCCTTTTAATTCAAAAATATCTATGAGTAAGCAATACCCAAAGAAGGAAGGTTTTTGCTTCTATATGGTTTGGAATTCATCTATGCAATGTCACAAATCTGCCCTTAGGCATATTCCCAGAACCATGATCGTGTAGGTTTGACCATGACTGCAGCTAGCTGCACTCTTCTTTGCCCTCTTTTTATCAATTTAAGCTCCATTCCACATCTTTTCTCATTCTCAACTCTATACCTGCAAAATATGGAGATTAGTGCATTAAATAACAATTGTGTATTATTTAACTTTACAAACATAGTAGTGCACATAAATAGTTAGTGTGAATAAGTGCTATAATGAACACTCATCACATAGAAACTGATATTTAGCCTTCATATCCTCTTCTGCTTCCTAAGGGGCTTCTTCCACTTTGTAGTTTCTCTAAAGGACCTTTAACAATGACACATCTTTAGTACGCAACCTCCAAACTTGTATATCCAAGATCTGTACCGGAAACTCTTTGAAAGATAGGGAATTAGAGACACCAACTTAATCAAAAGGCACTGCCAAAGAAAGATCACCCACACATTTACTCAACATGGAAACATCAAACACACGGTGAATAGAACTCAAACTTCAGGAAATTCTAACTCATAGGCAACATTTCCTATACTCTTCAAAACCAAATAAGGACCAACATAATGAGGACTGAGCTTTCCCTTCTTTCAAAAATGCATCACTCCTTTTATAGGAGACACCTTCAAGAACACCCAATCTCCCACATTAAACTACAACTCTCTTCGCCTAGCATCTGCATAGGACTTTTGGTGTCTTAAGTCTAGCCTGACTCACATTTACCTTCTCCATTTCTTGATGAACTACATAAGGACTGTAAAACCTTGCCTCACCAACTTCAAACCATCTGATAGGAGATCTACACCTTCTACCATATAACACCTCAAGCAGTGCCATACCAATGCTAGAGTGATAGTTATTATTGTACGGAACCCTACAAGAGGAAATTTTCAACTCAACTACGCCAAAATCAATTACACAAGCATCAAGCATATCCTTTAAAGTCTATATAGTTTTTTCTAATTGTCCATTCATCTACGGGTGGAAAAAGGTACCAAGGGTCACCTTAGTCCCTAATTCTCAATGAAATGACCACTAAAAATGAGATGATAACTAAGAACCACAATAAAAAATAATGGAAATTAGAGCTCCATGCAACTTCACAATCTCTTTAATAGACAATCTTGCATAATCCTTAGCAGAATAATTAGTCATCGCTGGCGAGAAGTGAGCAGACTTAGTCATCCTATCCACGATGACCAAAATTTAATCAAACTAGTTTCGACACCGTGGAAGAACAAAAACAAAATCCATATTTATCATATCCCATTTCTACACAAGTTACTCAATTTCTTGAGACAACCTACCAGGCCTCTAGTGTTCTACTTTCACTTATTGACACACCATGAACTTAGCTACAAAATTTACTATATCTCTCATCATGTTACTCCACTAATAAATATCCTTAAGATTATGATACATCTTCATCGAACTGGGATAAAACAAATACCGCAACTCATGAGCTTTGGTAAGGATTCTACCTAACAGCCCATCCATATTGGAAACACCCAATTTTCCTTTGTAACTTAAGATACCATCACCACCAACCCCAAAAGCCATCACCTTCTGCCTACCCATATCATCCTTGATTTGCATCAAGATAGGATCAAATTCTTGATTCTCCTTCTCCTCATCACCAAGAGATGTCTTCGCCACCTTTTGCACAAACATTCCACCATCCCCAGAATCGAAGAGACAAACTCCAAGATTATCCTAACGGTGAATATCTATCACCAAATCCTATTTCTTCTATTTCACATGAGACAAGATCCCTATGGATATTTTTCTAAGGGCATTACAAACCATGTTAGCATTACTTGGATAATAGTAAAGGCTCTTTTCATAGTCTTTGAGAAACTCAAGGCACCTCTTTTTCTTGAGATTCAACTCTTTCGAGGTAAAACATACTGCAGGATCATATGAACTAAAAAATTATCAACGTGAACAACATATAAATAATGTCGCCAATCTTTAATATGAACACCACAACCAACAACGCTAAATCATGGGTCTCATAAACTTTCAACTGCCTAGAAGCATATTGTATCACATTACCATGCTGCATAAAAAAACACAATCAAGTCCCCAACGAGATCTATCACAATAAACTATGAAAAAATCATAACCCTAGGTCAGGGTCACCATCGAAGCTAAAGTTAACGTAATTTTAGCTTCTCAAAACTCCTCTCACAAGCATTAAACCATAGAAACTTCAAATTCTTATGAGTCAACATACTCAAAGGTGTAGAAACCAATGAAAAGCTCTCTACAAACCTCCTATGATAACCCTCTAAACCCATGAAGATCTAAATATCAGTTGGTATCATGGGTCTAGTCCACTTATTAACCACCAAACCTTCTGTAGATTCATTATGATCCCTTTACTAAAAATAACATGACCCAAAAAAGTAAGAATATTCAACCAAAACCCATAGTTAAAAAACTTAGCATATAATTGCTGATCGTTTAGGGTTTGTAACACAACATAGAGGTGATTGGCATTATCCACCTCACTATTCGAATACACCAAAATATCATTTATAAACACAATCACGAACAAGTCTAAAAATTGATAGAATATCCGATTCATGAGATCCATAAATGTCACTGAGGCATTGGTCAACCCAAAAGAAATAACTAAAAACTCAAAATGTTCATACCAAGTATGAAAGGAAGTCTTAGGTATATCCTCTTCCTTTAATTGATGATAACCTGAATTAAGATTAATCTTGGAGAAATACTTAGCACCCTGAAGTTTGACAAAAAAATCATCAATCTAAGGAAGAGGGTACTTATTCTTCACTGTCACCTTATTCAACTGATAGTAATCAATATATATTCAAAAAGAACCATTCTTCTTACACACGAAGAAAATGGAAGCATCTCACGAAGACACGCTAGGTCAGTTGAAACCATTGTAAAGAAGATCTTTCAACTGCTCATTAAGCTCTTTCAACTCAGCCGGAGCTATCCTATAAGGGGGGATAGAGATAGGACAAGTGTCTGGAACAAGATTAATCCTAAAATCAATTTCCCTATCAAGAGGGACACTAGGAAGATCATCAGGGAAAACCTCAAGAAATTCCCTAACAATAGGAATAGATTATAAAGAAGTACCCTCTAAGTTAGAATCCTTATCTTGGACCATATGATAACGATACCCTTTGGAAATCAATTTTTGGGATCTAAGATATGATATGAACTTTCCCTTGTTCACAAAAGAGCCCCCTTCCTATTCAATAACTGCTTGATTAGGGAAATTAAAGATGAACTTACAGGTTTGAGAGTCGCAAAAGGTATAGCATGAGTGCAACCAATCCATCCCCATAATGATATCAAAATCTAGCATGTATAACTTAAACAGGTCCACCAAAGTTTCCCTACTACCAACTGACACCACACAACCTATATAAATTCTCTTAGAACTATCGAGTCACCTACTAAGGTAGAAATAGAAAAGGGGTCCAAAATACACTCAGGACCAAAACTAAAATGCACAACCACAATTTGGGTCTCATAAGAAAGAGTACACCCTAGGTCGAGTAAATAATACACATAATAGAAAAGAGTTTCAGCATACCTGTGATAATATCAGATGATGCCTCATGATAGGTAATAAGAGCATACAAGCAATTCTGACTAGTGTCGAAGCTAGACGTGGAATCCTTTGGTACATGAGCTGATGAAGAGGCAACATGGACTTTATTCTCCCTAGAAGCAACCTTACCCATAAAAAAGTTCCTCAAAAAGTATCTCTGCTGACCACAATTGAAACATCTGGAAGAAGGATATAGTAGAGCTGATTGTGCCCCATTGTCCTGAGATTGGGCACCCTATGCGCTATAACTATCACCATTCTAAAATTGATGATCTCCAAATAGCTTCAGATATAGTGCACTAGCCATCGAGTAGGAGATAGAGTTGCCCTACTTTTTCTTGCACCATTTCCCACCATCTATACTACTCTACTATTGACCTCCACCCTAATTCAAACACCAAGCTTCTTACTCTGTCTCTCTGTCATATCTTCTTGCTTTTTCTTTTTCTTCTTAACTTACTGCATATACACCATACGTTGAGAGATATCTATGTCCTTATTTAACAAGGAAAATTTGCTATTCATAATCAACTTACAAGACAAACTGAAAGCAAATTTCCTCATTTAACCCCTTATAATAGACACTAGCTCAAGGCATATACCATGACAACTAGTGGACCTTCAAGACATACTTATTCACTATTATCCGGCCTTGCCTCAAATTCACAAACTCCTCTGCCTTTGCCTCCCTTAACTCCTAAGGAAATAAGCGGTCAAAAAAGCAATAGAGAAATAATCTTACTAAGCAGACTTAGCATAATCACTCCTAAGTTTCTCCCACTCTTCGTACTATTGGTATGCTACTTCCTTCAACTAATAAGTAGTGAATTCCACACCCTCTACCTCAGTAGCATGTATAAACCAAAAAATCTTTTCCATCATATTAATAAAGCTCTAAGGATCCTCTTCAACCTTAGTACCTAGAATGTCATAACTAATAAGTAGTAAATTCCGCACCCTCTACCTCAGTAGCATGTATAAACCAAAAAATCTTTTCCATCATATTAATAAAGCTCTAAGGATCCTCTTCAACCTTAGTACCTAGAATATCATAGGGCTCAGCCTCAAAAATTGGCCAACTCTAGTGTCCTCAGATGAACTCATAGCAACACCACCAGAACCCATTTGACATGACTAAAATGTAAATAATTGGATAATAGATGAATGGACTGGTAGAACTCAATATTAGTAATATATCCTTGAAGTGGATAGGTATAAGTCCCACTAGCTGGAGAAGGATCAACACGGATAAGTGGAATTCAAAAGAGAATCAAAATCAGCAACCCTAGATTGATCCTATATCAAGGAGTAGGACTGGCTCTATCCACATTATCTTCAGTCATGATATAAGAGTTTCCACGAATGTCAGATCATCTGGTAGGCATGAGCTGAAAGGTGAACTAATGAAAATTAGAAAGATTTAAGACCTTAGACTCTATAGCCCAAAAATATGACAACAAGAAAAGGAAAACATTTCTAAATGCCTTATAGCCTCTCCATTATAAGTGTTGTGTGCTACACACCCATAAAAGAGAATCTGCTTGACATGGATTTATGGACACCCCATGAAATCAAAAACTAGACTTTGATAAAAAAACTTTCTTATGAACTAAACTATGGCCTGGTCGTGATGGGCAATTTAATCCATCGAGGACCACAGGCTACCCTTAGCCTACTCCAATATAACCAAGGACTCCAAATAGTGGATGAATACCAATATAAACCAAGATATGAAAAATAAACTAAAAAGTCTATATAAAATCATTAGCCAACACTATCCATAATACCAAAACCAGTACCAAAAGACAACCATCATACCCATGTCTATGGTATCCAACAAAGCCTCTAACAAAATCAAATAAAAATAAAGTGTCAGGGCATGACCCTGACTCTAGAAAAAAAATTTAAGCAAATCTGAGACATAAAAGACCAAAATATGCAATGTAGAATTTTTATATATGAAAGCTCATCACTTTAATTTCAACTAATGAACTGCTCTTGACTTTTGGTAACTGTGCAGAAGGAGTAGAAGTATGACCAAATCCTCCTTCATGTGGGGATATTATCATACCCCATACTAGATAAGGCGGGTAATTACAATAGGAACACATACTATAAAAATAAACTAGATGAGAAAATGAATCACTAAACAAATGGAATCACTGATAAAAAGCTATAGATACAATACCAACTAATTAGCCAAATTGATACAGATGACATGTTAACCTATGAATATATATGACTGCTTTACAATGTCTACAAAGCCTCTAATGGGGACCATGACGGTAAAACCATCAAAATATATATGATAAAGACTCGGCAAAGCCCCGAATCAACTTGGCATTTGCCAACAGCTGCTGAGTATTTTGTGTCCTATTGGGGAGATCTACTCGATAAAAACCTATGCCTGCAACATAGAATATTGGTCCCCCATGAGGAACGTCAGTACAAAGTAATGTACTAAATATGTAAGGCATGAGATAACCATAAGTGAAATACGAAATTATTGAAATTTGGGGTCAATATATATAAACATATAGATAAGAATGAACGAGCCACTTTTACTTACACTTGTGGAAGATTGTACATTATATGTTTTTCTTTACTTTACTCTTTTTTACTTTATAATATTTCTAAGCCATGTGATACATATTACTAGCTGATCAGTGGTAAAAGAGGATAACCCATGCTAGGCATTATACCTCTTTGATACATTCCTCATCAATATATAAATTGGGATTGACCCATGCTAGGCTTTTCTTTCACCCTTGGGATACCACCCGACAATGGGATCAACCTATGCTAGGTGTTCATTCTACCCCTGGGATACCAGCCATAAATAAATAAATTGAGATTGGCCCATGCTAGGCTCTCACCCCTGAGCTACCACTCACACATAAGTATATTTACTTTACATCACTTCTTTAATCTCTTAGATTGTTATTTTGGTGGTCATAAAATTATTGAGCTTTAGAGCTACGAAGTAATATAAGAACACATGCGATTGATACAAGAACAATGATATAAGAAATAAGGGTAGTTCTTTGGAACTTATATGACACCATAAGCCTCACTGGGCATAAAACATATTCGCTAATAAGCCAAGAAGGCATGTGACAAATGAGGAGATGATGACCTGCAACAAATAAGATAGTAAGGTGTATAACTAATAAGCAAGTAACATTACATAAAATATATAGGTTGTGGCAGATTCTAGTGATCTTACCTAGCATATAGCCATTGGGGCAGATTCAAATATAGAAATTTAGACGTTTCAAATGGGGTAATATGTGCATACCAATTTAAGATACGTAACTCCTGGACTAAAGAGGTTTGGACTGTACAATAAATACTTACTAGGTAATAACAAATAGAAGGGTACCTGAGAATGGTTACTATTAAAGCACGTGGGCAGATTCTAATTACGAACAAACGTATATCCTACATAAGGAAATATAAACTATATAATAAATAAGTAAAGACTTTATAAGGTCACCTTATGCCCAAACATGATGGGAATGATATTTGAAAAAAGAACATGTGTAGCCAAAATAAGTATACAATCAATTACAGCAATTTTGGAAAGATTGTAATCTAACATGTGAAACTCTTTAACTTAGATAATCTTGGATCTTATTGACTTATATAAGAGAAACATGTGACACTTTGATATACTTTTAGACCATGCACAGTGAATAAAAGGTCGATTAACTATAGTGGGGTTGGTACACCATCATAGTGTATCTTTTAACTTGAAAGATCATCTACAAAGCTCACTTTATTGATACACAAATATATGACACCATGCCAAAGAATATGAACTAGAATAGCCTTATATACCTCATTGTGTAACCTGGTTATTACAATGAATTAGCCTTCTTTCCTTTAAGGTGTTAATCTATAATATAAGCACATAATGGAGCTAATATAAGAAACTAATCACAATGTAACCTTTGTAAAATAGTAGCTAAACACTTGACGGGCAGTAATGCCATTCAACCCATCAAACACTTGGTGTATCACCAGACCCTCCTTCTATACTTTAATACAACTCTACTTCACCATTCCATAAGGTTACCCACAGACTCCAACAACAACACCTCTAGACATTACCTAAATAGTCCTAAAATCCTTCAATACAATATAAGATATTGAATCACGGCTTTCGATCACCGTCCTATGAGTTCTTAACAACATATATAAATTTCTTGATAAAGGCCTATACAAAAGGACGGGTAAATCAAGGCAGTAACCTTACCTTTATTTCTAAAATTTGATTTCTTAAAGTGCACTCCACCAAGACGCTAAGTTTCCCTTCAAGTTGAACCAAATACTATTGGAAAATATCTTGGAGATTAAAGAGAAGTGGACTACCAAACTTGGTAAAAAAGGCTGTGCTATACTTCAAACTAAACAATAACTTGATTTCCATTACTTCCTATGATAGGATTAAATATAAACCATAGTTATTTTCACTTTCCTAGGCTGGAAATAAGTAGGGTTTCTTCAAGAACCCTAGGAGAGAAAAGAGGCAGTTTTTTTAGGCTTGAGAGAAAAGAGAGAGTGAGCTAATTATAATCTGATTTTTTTGTAAGTAAGAATGAAGAGAAAATGAACTAATTGAACCTTATAAATCCTTCCACTTGAGTACCGCTTCTTTACTCATTTTCATGAACATATTTGTCAAAATTAGACCAAGTAGCTGATACACCTACTTGGATATTTAAACTGCTCAAAAAGTCCAAGTAGGTGATGCACCTACATGGTTTATTTCTAATTGGATCGCACCATATTGGGCCTTAAATAGAATAAGTATTGGGCTGGACATTTGGTCCTTAAATAGATTAGGTGTTGGGCTGCTCATCTTTCCCTTTTTCTTTTACTTACTTTGGGCTTTTAATATGTCTATTAATATAGGCCTCAATTTAGTCCAATAGTATGAGTAGATGGTGTACCTACTAGTCACCTACTAGCTTAACTAAGTCAAGCAAGCACCTCACTTATTTTCTCTTAATTTATCCAAAATCTTGATCCCTCTACTTAACCTTACACTTACCTTTAACTTTAAGCTCAAATACCTATCTCGAGTTTAAATACTTTCATCTATGCTAAGTTGGTCAATGTTTGGGATGTACGGAGCATTATAGATATAATGTCTGAAGACGATTACCACTTGGAGAACTAGTATGTAACTCAGGGATAAAGGAAGAAATAATGCTATAAATGATAATTCAAAACCAGTTAAATCCTATGCCTACTATCAAATGCAATTACATATATATATATATATATAACACATATAGGGGTAGGAAACAAGGCTTAGAATGAATATTTAAAATATTAACCTGGGCTGTGTAACTTGATAATCATAAACTACCCAGGACTATATGGGTCCAATTGTGACCGCCTAGTCGATCCCCAGCGCATGTTAGTCACACGTAGCGGAATATCATAAAAGGTCGGGGATTCCCATGTACCTTTTGCCACCCATTATACAATTAAATATATATATATACTTTATGGATTCCCATGTACCCAATAAGAACATGGTCATCAAGATCACCCCTCACATCGGCAAAAATAAGTTTCCGATATCAGTCATTTGGACTCACACCTTCACGGCTAACTAACACTTTCCCCTTAAAAGCCAAATTAAAACATTTAACACATAACCTTTTTAACAAATTCTAGGATTCAGTTGTAAAGGAATTATTAAGTGGTATCATTATACCAGCTATATTTTGCAAGCAATATCATTAGCCAATACTTAGGGGATTCATTCATACTACACAGACTCATTATAAAAATCACTTAGGGATTTTTTCATACCCTGCAAGGTTTTAATTATCTTTCTTATCCATTTAAAAATTTATACAATGCATTAGTCTTAGGGAAGTAGACCAAACAAATCATTTTGGGGATTTCGTTGTACCCTTATTACCATAGTTTAAGAAATTAAGGAATCCATTATACCCCGAAGTCCATTAAACGTTTTTACAACAATCAATTACTATAAGTGTGCAAACCAAACTAGATGATATAATCATATTCATTGACAATTTGACAAACAGGTTGAGGACGCATTATTTTTAAAACATATAGCTAGGTAAAATCATCAAATTGGGGTTAACCATGACTCCTCCATTAAATTATGATTCCCATGAATTCCACAGTTTTTCAAAATCATATATAAACCATATTATAGTTTAATAAACCATGAAAATATTTAAACAAAACATCTGTACAACCCTCAACCCATAGTTCAAAACCCATTATTAAAACCATGAATAATAACGAATTTCATGCCATTAAGAAAGTATAAGTTCAAGGGAAAAAGAAACACGCCTTAATTGCTAAGAAATATAAAGAAAATAACTCCCTTAGGACTCTATATGATCATCTACTTAAGCCCTAGCCTTGAGTTAAAAAGGGGATTTTGACAGAGAATGACTTAGAGTAATAAGAATGAACTATAGGATTAAAACTAATTAAAATAGGCCTTTATAGCGAATAAAAATAATGCATGGCTGAAAAGACCCTTCTGCCCCTCATCCTTTCTTATGTAAACAAAGCAGCCACATAAAATTACATGGGCCCATGGCACGGACCTCATCACAGAGCACAGTCTCCATGTCAAGGACCTTATTGCAATGACCTAGCATCTATTTCACGGAGGCTTGTATCTATTATAGCCTCTATGGCACACCAATAACGTAGAGGCTTTCTTTCCTTGGAGTTTAAAATTATCCCAAACCCCATCCAAAAATTCTCAAACTCTTTTAGGTTACTCTTTTAACATCCCTAAACATAATTTGGGTCAATAAGTGATATTTCAAGAATGGGAAGGCCAATAATAAATTTCTTAAAGTTTGAGGGTGTTAAACCTAAGGTTTTTGCACTTTGGGCTACTAGGTGTATTGTATGAAAAATAAAACAATAGGTGTGGCCCATAGATTTAGTAAAAACTATCATAGATGAATTCTTTCATGGTTCTATTGACTCTGCAATATTGAATCTATTATGGTGGCATAGTATGTTTGTGCTCATGAGGTTTTGAATGAACTCTGAGTACCCGATCAGAGTCTCTTTGGACTTAGCCAAAATTTATCGCACAATATCTTGCTTGACTGCTTGAGTGGTTAACGAGCTATTTTTTCAATAGTTCCTTTAGTTATCTGGAGTTACTTTTGTGTCCTTATCTATTTGGTTGAGGTTTGCTTTGGTAATAAAGGACCAGCAGACACCACTTTAGAGGTCAGGGGATAGACGGTGCCCACATTCTATTGCCAGAATGTTTTAGTTGACTTGTACCACTTAAGTGGACAAGTGGCTATTTTAGTGTCACCTAGGGATTGATAAATCCCCTTTCATCATCTAATTTCCCCCTCATTTGATCTATTATTTTCCATCATTTTAGATCTTAAAGAGAGAAAAAAAGTGGAGAATCATTCATTGAAGCTAAAATAAGTTAACCTTATAATCCTTGGTAGTTTCCCATTACTTTTCTGTCAATTTCCATTGCATTTTATTATAAATTATTAGAAATTAGGTCTTTAAATCCTTAGACCTTAGGGGGTGATTTAGGCCCAATTTATACAATATTTTTGCTTAATATTTGTGAACATATTCCTTGTCCTTTGAGGGACTTTATACTGGACCCAATTTTAGATTTGATTCATAGGCTTCATGGGCCCATTCTTGACCTAAGTTTTAACCTAACATTTTGTATGGAAAAGTGGGTAACATTTTACTCCAATTGAAGTGTATACCATTATTTTGGTAGTATAGTGGACTTTTGGGATCGTTGAAAAAAGATGAGCGATTTGTGGATGACACAAGACTTGCAATTAGACATCGAGGTAGATTTTGGTATACTTTTCTTCATGAGATGATATAGTGTAGATTGCATGCTAGGTGTGAATGATATGACATATTTATGAATAAAATATCTTGACTTAGACTAATTTCAAAGTTTGGGATAGAAGGGTGAATCGACACTTAAGATAAAATATTTTTTATGGCTATAGAATCCTATCTCCCTATGTTACAAGAATGTTGATCATAATTGATGATAAGGAACCTTTAGTATAAGGTTTAATACTTGACTTAGTGGATTACATCATAGTTTCATGGATTTTAGTAATATTTTTATACTTGTTATGTATTTTTGGGCATGAGGTCGGGGTTAGAATATCATTAGACTCCATGTGAGTGATCTATCCTTGTAAGGGATGTTAACTTAGTCTATGGATATTTAGATGATTATGGTTGTGCTTTCTAGATATCTATCATTTCATGCATAGGTTATAGTACATTTAAGCTTACTTAGTGGTACTATTACAACCAAAACCATGACTTTACTACTATTTTATAAAAAAGGATTACCTCTCACTTTTCACTTTTAAAATGGATCCTCTTTTAATGAAAATCATACAACCTTAATTGATGACTTATGAGATTTTAGAAATTAGACTGCGATTGATTTTGGTCTATGGTTTATCCACTCTTTCATCATAACTATTTACTTTGGTCAAGAAAGAGATTTTGATCCTTCCTACACTTTTATTTTGTTTCAGTCTTGGAGTTGATCTCGAGCTACAGATTTATGAACTTACACCATTTTTAGTCATGATTCAAGTTTTTGCAATTATTATATTGATATATATATATATACACACACATAGTGCTCCGGTACTAAAAGGAGCAGATTAGTGATGATGATTATCGTAAATCCTAGATCGAGACTAGTTAAGTGTACATGGGTATTCCTGAATTCCCTAGGAGCCCCTTCTCTATTAGTTGTCTTGTCGGAGAAATGACGTTATCATAGGTCCTACCTTTGCTAGTTTTAAGTTGGAGGATGTGGATGTACTTGGTACGTTAAGGCACTTGGATCGCTTATAGTACTATGAATTTACTTTACAGTCATTCATTTATTTGCATTGCCTATCACTAATATATTGTTTGGTGCTTATATCAACCATCCTTATGGGGGTTGCATAGTTATAGGCTATGATTTTTGTTTGTTGAGCATTGATTAAACCTTTTGGGTTTATGAGGCCTTGATTAGGTAATTTTTTCCGAACTAGCCGGCTACTTTATTTTTATTATAATGTTTAACTCGTGTCAAGATAATTACGGAATAATATTGAGGTTAGGGTATGATTCCTATCATTTTTATTTGTACAATAAATTATATTATAGATAATATATTCATGGTTAGGCATATTGAATATAGAACCTCATGCTAGTTTTACCTTTCCTACTTGGTTAGGATTCCCTGGAAAGGTTAGGTTGGCTACCTTTGGTTGTTACCATTGAGTTAGTTAGTACATATATATATAGCTATGGTATTGCCGTATATCACTCTCTCCCCTTATTTAATCATATTGTATATATATTTCTTAGCCTTGTATCATATGATATATCCTTCTTCCACTCTTTATTTGTGTAGTGGCTTATGATATATCGTATAGTACTTTAGTTCCTAAATACTGCTAGAGTAGGATAGTTTATCATTACTGCCTCTTTAGCTTTGTTATGTTATCTTCCTAGATAGTTGGCCATAGTTATATTCTTGTATTTCATGTTATTTATACTTATATTATCTTTTGAGTTCAATTAGTAGTTGCCTACTAAGTACCACATCTTTGGTACTCATACTACACTTATGCAGTCTACAGATCCTTATATGAGTTCTCTCCATTGGTATGTACGTCGTGCGGAGTAGATATGGATCTGATATTTAGGTTGAGCTTCTAATGTTTAGAGAATTACTACTCTCTTTCTTGTGGATTAGACTAATCTAGATATTGTATTTAGAGATGCGTTGTAAATATATATCTATTCAATATTTGACTTTTTTCTTTATTGTATTAGAAGCTCTTGTACTTACTTTAGTAGGTCTTATGGTTACTTTTATACATATTAGCCTCTTTATTATATTTATTTCATTATTTTTATTTATTTCTCTTAATAATCTATTACTTGTAGTTTCCGACTATAGGTTGGCTTGTCTACTGGTGGGTTATAGTATGTGACATCACAACCTTAGAAATTGGGTCGTGACACTGAAGTACATGCTCAAAATAAAGAGAAGTAAATCAAAGAAGAGGATATGGTAGATCTAAAGAATATGGAGCCAACACTAAATGGTGCAGCGCCTACTTTTGTCTAAGAATATGATTTAACTGGCATTGGGATTCTTGGATAGCTTGGCTAGCATGAGCTACACTCTAGTTGTTTTAATTATTCCTTCCAAAGCCTTGTAATATATCATTGTTGTAGCACCAATAATGCATGTAGTCTCTAAAATAGAGATGTATCCCCAATAGGTGCTCAGACTAGTAATGACAGATGGTGACTATGGGTCATTCTACAAGTTCATGAAAATGAAACCCCTAATATTTCAAGGTACAAAGTTTGAGTATGTAATTAAGTTTTTGATAGATTACTATGAATTTCTACATTAGATATGTATTAATGATAGGTATAACTTGGAGTTTGTTTCCTTTCTATTACAAAAAGATAATAAGCAATGGTAGAGGTCATTTGTAGAATATAGGATTGCCTTACATCCTCTTACTTGGGCTTAATTTCAAAATGTATTTCTTGAGAAATATGTTCACGCACTTACCATTATTAGAAAATGGGTGAATTTTTTAGATTGAACTATGTTCATGACTTGTCCCAATATGTAGTAAAATTGATAACCTTTGAGGAAGAGTGAATTAGATGCTTCTTGTTGGGTCTAACGTCTAGGATTTAGTTGGCTACATTATATATGGCAGAAAATAGGAAGTCCTTTCAAGAGAAAGTTGAATTTCCTAAGAAGGCTGAGGCTCTTAAGAAATAAGGAGAGGTAAAGGAAGAAAAGAAGAAGGCCTAAATCTTAGGCTAGTTTAGGAGAACTTTCTCAAAGGGTATAGTTTCTCTCAGACTTATCATTTATCCATGACAGTGTTTATAGGAAGCCAATTAAGGGATAACTTCTAGCATTTAAGGTTAGTAGTTATACACCTTTATCATATTTAGTTTAGAACCTATTATGCCTATTAGGTCCCACGAATTTGGAGGTTTAGGACACATCAGAAGGTATAATCCTAATCTTTTGTCTATGGTTAGATAACATGACAACCAACTACTACACTAGTTTTGATAGGTCATATTGGTGGAGAATAATGTGTAGTGTCATCTACAGGGGGCATAGTGGCTAATCTTGGGGTGAAACTAAGCCAACTAAGGTGGAGGAGAGGTTGGTAGGAATGGTGCATAGGCTAGTAGCAGTGGTGGTGATAAGGCTTATTTTATGTAGTTTTGGCTCATCCCAAAATAGATGCTTCTGATGCGATAATCACAGGTACTATTTTTGTCTGTGGTCATCTGACTTTTATATTATTTGATCCCAGTTCCCCATTCCCATTTATGTCTTTAAAATTTGTGATAGGCATGGACTTAGATTATAAATATCATATTACTTTTATTTATACATCCAAACTAGTTGGGGTGTCTGTATGTGTTCATCAGGTGTATTATGCATGTTCAGTGATGTTTATGGGGTTTAATACCTTTGAAAAACTAATTATTCTAGATATGAAAGATTTTTATATTATATTAGGGATGAGTTGGTTTTCTCCTTATCGTGTCGTTCTTAATTATTATACTAAAACCATTACTATAGCGATGCCCGAGAAGGATAATATAGGCTTGGAGGGTACTTTTAAGGTTAATCCTATAAGGGTTGCATCAGTAATTTATGCCCAGAAGTTAGTAAATAATGTGTGTAGGTCATTTTTGGCCCAACTTTGGAAAGATAAATTTCTAGTTCCTCCTATAGTGTAAGTTCTAATAGTATGTGAAATCCTTAAAGTTTTTCCTGATGTTCTCTCGAGTGTGCCTCTAGACCAAGAAATTGATATTTGTATAAATTTAGAGAAAATGATCCAACTTATTTCTATCCATCATTATCGTATGGCTCTAGAGGAGTCAAGTAAGTTGAAGTCTCCATTACAAGAGCTGTTAAAAAGGGGTTTCATTCACTAAAGAGTTTCTTCTTGGGCCGCACCTGTCTTGTTTGTAAAAAAAAGAATAGTAGCATGAGGATGGGCATAGACATCACCACTAGAATAAGGTAACCATTCATAATATATATATATATATATATATATTTCCAAGGTTATATGACCTATTTTATCAGTTGCAATAGTCTACTGTATTCTCCAAAATTATATTTGGGTTGGGTTATCACCAACTTAAGATTAGGGAGAAAGATATCCCAAAATCAGTGTTCCAAAATTTCTATGGGCACTATGAGTTTCTAGTTATGTCGATTTCCTTAACCAGTACCCCAGCTACTTTCATGAGCCAGATGAATTGATTTTTCAAGTAGTTTTTGGATTTATTTAATATTTTTTCCTTGATGACATATTGGTTTACTCTAGAAATGAAGAAGAGCATCAAGCTTATTTCTGTACATTATTTCGATTGCTTGAAGAAAAGAAACAATATGCTAAATACTCAAAATATGAAATATAGATTTCTTTATTGTCCTTCTTGTGGAAGATGGTTTCTAAGGAAGGAGTTTTCGTAGATCTGTAGAAGGTTAAAGCCATTGGGAATTCGGTAGGATCGATAAATGCGATAGGAATTTGGTGTTTTGTGGGGTTGGCTAGTTATTATCATCAATTATTAAGGGGTTTGCTGCTATTGCTTTGCATATGACCCACCTTAGAAGGAACTTTCATTTTTGTGGGATGACAAATATGAAGAGAGCTTCCAAAAGCTTAAAACATTATTTGCTATAGCTTTGATTCTCATATTTCCCATTGAGGGTAAGGACTTAATTTATATTTTGCTACCTCATGGTTGGGTTTAAGTGTTGTTATGATATAGGATCATAATGTACTTGCTTATGGTTCAAGAAAATTGAAGTTGTATGAGATAAACTACTCTAGTTATGACTTAGAATTAGAAGCTTTGGTGTTTTCTTCAAAAAACTAGAGGCACTATCTCTATGGGGTAAAGTGTGAAGTGTTCACATATCACTGCAACCTATAACATATATTCACCTAGAGAGATCTGAATCTAAATAGAAAAAATAGATGAAGCTGATTAAAGACTATGACATCTAAATCCTACACCACTATGTCAAGCCAATAAGGTGGTGGATGCATTAAGTAGTAAACCAGTGAGCAAAGAAAGTTTAGCATTTCTGGAGGTATCTAAGCACCTATTATAAAGAAAGGTACAATATTTGGCTAAAGGTTCTCTGAGATTACAAGATACTAGTGGTAGCAGGGTATTGGTACATATGAAGGTCAGCCTATATTCCATGATCATGTAAAAAAAGGCATTTCAAGGACAAAAATCTATATAACCTCAAAGAAAAGATATTAAAGGGTGGAGAAAGAGAGGTCATTCTTAATAACAATGGAGCATTAATGATTGTAAGACAGTTATGCATGCCTTAAGTAAGTAATTTGATCCGAAATACTCTGGAAGAGGCTCATAATTTTAAGTATTCTATACATCTTAGAACCAAAAAGATGTATTGGGACTTGGGACAATATTATTGGTGGAAAAGAATGAAATGGGATATTATGGATATTGTAACCAAGATGTAGAATAGACAATAGTTTAAGTACAAACACTAAAAGCCTGATGGTATATTTCAGAGAATGCTCATTCTAGAATACAACAACAATAACAAACCAGTGTATTCCCACAAAGTGGGGTCTGGGTAGGGTAAGATATATGCAGTCCACACCGCTACCTCCGAAGAAGTAGAGAGATTATTTTCGATAGACCCCTGGCTCAAGATAAATAATAGTAAACAAGGTGATTGATAACATTCGAGAATTAAAATAAAAAAGATAATGATGGATTTTATAGTTGGCCTTCCAAACATATTAAGGAAGTGTGACTTTTTATAGGTCGTTATAGATCGATTGACTAAGTTGACTCATTTCATCCTAATAAGAGTAGACGGTAACACAGCTATGTTGGAAAAGATTTATTTGAAGGAGATTGTATGGTTACACTGGGTAGAAGATTTAACGGTGTCAGATAGATGTACTCAGTTCACCTCTAATTTTTTGGAGTAATTCAAGTTAACTTTTTTTGTCTAGATTTGACCAGAGTATGACTTTTCAACCATAAATGAACAGCCAGTTAGAATAAAATATTCAAGTACTTAAGGACATACTTTGGGCGTATGTTATGAACTTTGAGGACGAATAGGATCAATACTTACCGTTCGGTAAATTTTCCTCCAAGAATAATAACTACCACTCTAGTATTGACATGGCCTATTCTGAAGCATTATATGGTAGAAGATATAGGTCTCCAGTAAGTTGGTCTAATACATTAGAGCTGAGGCTTTATGGTTCTACCTTATTCAAAGATTCATTGAAAAAAATGAAGTTCATTTAGGCAAAGCTCATAGTAGCCAAGAGTCGACAAAAGAGTACATAAAAAATAAGATGAGAGATGTAAAGTTGATAGAAAAAAAGAGTACTCCTAAAGGTGTCACCTATGAAGGGCTAAATGTGTTTGGGGAAAAAGGCAAGTTAAACCCAAGATAAATTAGACCCTTTGATGTTTTAGAAGGATTGGGTTGGGTAGAATATTGGATGGCTTTACTCCCTAGTATGTCTTGATTTCAACTGTTATTCCAAGTGTTTATGCTAAAAAGGTATCATGTAGATGGTGATTACATTATTTGTTGGGACCCTAAATTATTTGCTAAGAAGTTGTTTAATGTTGACGAACCTATGTGAATATTATTCAAGGATGAGAGAAAGTAGAGGACCTGAGTCATTCCTTCTTTGAAGGTTCAATGGAGAAATAATACTATTAAAAGGGATATGTAGGAGATAGAGGTAGGCATGTGGAAGGGATATTTGCACTTGTTCATTGACCCAAGTACTTTTTCTTTCCCTTGATATACCACTGGGGGGATAATTTTTATTTAGGAATGAATGAGGGATAAATTGGCATCTAATATAATGACCCAAATTGTTGTTATGATAAAAGAGAAGGCAAAATCTACACTTAGATTTTTCTTAGCCAATTTTAATAAATTCAGGGCTAGTAGGGGATTGGATGATTTTAGAAGGTGTTTTAATCTATTGGAATCTTGAAATAATGTGATGATTGGTAGTGATGTTTAATGAAATTTCCCGATAGACAAAGAGTTTAATAAGCCATAGCATTTTTCTGATACCAAAATAGAGTTATAGAACTCTATTTACAAAGGTGCGGTGAAGGGTTGGTTTGCAATATTAGAACATATGGTGTTTGTTGTAAACTGAGAAAAACTGAGGAGAGGTCTTGAATTTCTACCTTGAATCATTACAGTTGAAAAAATAACTTCTACAGAGATACCGCTACTATGGTAATAAACACCATAGCGGTGGACCTCTAATTAAGAGAGCAAAGCGATGCAATAGAACATTAACCGTTGCAGTGGTACCACTATAGTACTTAACCACTAGAGTGGTAACATGTAAGATTTGACATTTTATGAATCAAAAAATATTTTCATTCCCCATTTTTTTGAAAATACAAAGGATCTTTGGGGAAGGCAATTTTCAAAGTGTTTGTGAGGTTTTTCACCTTTAAAGGCAAGTCATTACATTCTAGACTCGAAACTATTTCTTATAAACTCAAAAAATAATTAAAAACAAATTCATTATAGATTATTGGGCCAATCCCTAGCTATATAACTTGATGAAAATGGTGGAAATGTGTATAAATTCACTAAAGAATGATTCAAGGGTGTTAGAAAATATTAATGGGGGTGAAAATACGATTGTTCACGCTAATTCAAGTAGATCCATGTGGATTAAATGATAGAAAATCTAAAGATAGAGAAATACGGTGAATTTATGATTAAAATCAATAATTTTTTATTCCTATTTGTTAAAAAGGGGGCAAAATTATTGAAATATATATATATATATATATATATATATTCTTGTGGCTATAGATCAGGACTGTGTTGAACAAGAATGCAAAGGAAAAATTATGGTTGAAAGTTAAATTGAGCAACGAATTTAGGTATGTTATGATTTTGTTGTAGCACTTAGACTTTCATTGTTTTGTGTTGGTTTGTAAGCAAATATCTATTATATCCTTGTAACATAACTTGTGACTTATTGACTACATTCTATTTGATATGCATTGTGATGATATTTGCTGATAGAAGGTCGGGTATAATGCCAGTATGGTTATGATATATTATGATAAATGATCGGGTACTATATTTATACGATATGATGTTGTTGATTGATGATGATAAACATAAGAGATGATGCGTAAATTATGCTTACATGCACCCATTCATATGCATTGGATGTCTTTATGATGATTATATATGGTGATGAGTTGATGAAAGTGACTAAGTATAAAATCCTGTGAAAGTAAAATTGTGAATTATATTTGTATGATGTATTTAGTTGTTGATGTAATTGAGTATGAGTTTTGTATGATCATTTTAAACTTTTCTGGCTTGATTACTTGTACATTATTAAATCAGTCGGCTTATTATGTATACCAGTACTTATTGATGTACTAATGCTACCTGTACTCTTTTATTATTAAGTGCAGAACATCATCCAGTTGCGGACACTCGACTCAGCTCTAGTTAATAGTTGAAACTTGATTATGAGGGTGAGCAACATCATAGGAAAACCATCGGATCTTCCGACTTATATCAATGTCACTTTTTTCAAAATTAAGTTGATTCTTTATTACTTATGTTTTGGGGCATGTTTTTTTATTTCAGACTAAGTTTATTCTTAATGTGCTTCTATGCTGACTTCATGTCCCCTGGATGTAATACATAGAGGTTTTCACACTCTATTAATCTTGGATTGATGTTGGTTGATAGTTTCCTTATATTATTGAATAAAAATAAACTTCTTTTGGAACTTTTTTAAACTAAGAATTAATATAGGGTTAATATAAAAGCAATATCTGAGTTATTAAGGGTGAGACTATTAGGGTTCTAGCATCATAGGTTAGGGTGGGTATCAATCGTGACTCGTTAGATGGTGAACCCACAACTTTTTTTATTGATCATTTTAAAGTATATTTTCAAGAAGTTGGGCTCTTTGTGATTTCCTTAATCAGGCATAAGTCTTTTATTTGAGGTGATTTTAATATTTTTATATTTATTTTTCATGTTAATCCCTAGTGCAATGTGTTATTAAACACTATTTCATGATAAAAGTTCTCTTTTCGAAAGCTTGAATTTTGGGTATAGAATTGTTGTTCCTTTTCATGGTAGTTAGATAGGAGATGAAATTTAAATTTTGATACGTGTAATTTTTACATTATTCAGATAAATGATTTCAATACTCTTGTTATGCACAAGTTGTCATTATAAGTGATCAACTATCTATCCTATTACATGATAAAAATGAAAAACAAAAATAAAAAAAGTAAATCAACTAGACATGTTGGACTTTTCATATCCTACTTACCTTATTCATCCACCCGTAGTTTTTAGGGCTTTAAGTTGAATGGAGGCTAAAAATTTGTAGCATCTTCACTTCTTGGGTGATAATCAAACACTTATAAGGCCCGTATTACACTTGTTTCAACCTCATTAACTACCTTTCTTGAAATATCTGACGAGGATGAAGTTTGTTCTAAGAAAAATAGAGTAGTGCGTATACTTCAAGATCCAAAAATTTTCATCTAAAGTTCTCAAACCTTTATGGGGTTTATGTTGGACACCCTTTTTACAATTGCCTTTATTCTTAACCTCACCATTGGTGATGTTCATTGTGTGACCACTAGGTTTTCCAGGAGAGACTTTTGGAACTTCAGTCCCTGTCATTTAAAAATGTCTATCTTATAATATAAAAGAACAAAAATTAGACAGACCATACTAGTTCTTTTTCCCTGCTCTTCGTTATTGCTATCTTTTACTTTAAGGTCGTTGGCTTATCCAGTGTCATTGTGCAGACCTTCTTGCAAATTTTTCTAGAGTTAAAAAAAGAAGTAAACACAAAAGGAAAAATTAAAATACAAGATCCATTGGATAATAGCGTAGCACTTATATGGTTTCATCAATGTTTAACACTTCCTTCGTTTATGATTTGTCGAGGTGGTTTTGTCTTTACTGATTTCCTAGATTCTTTGTCTTTTCTTCCATTATTCTTCTTTGCTATATTTCTCAATGATTCCCTTAGGAGGAAATTTTTAAATAGTGTGAAAACTTTTTCTCGGAGATATTGGTTGTACTCAGAACTATGTTTGTGCATACCATGGTAATCACTCCAGAGGCTTTGATCTCTTGTGTTAGGGTTAAATCTACTAAACTTGGATAACTTAATCATCCTTAATGTTTTAATGGCCAAAATTATTTGTCAAAGTACAATCGTGAAGTAATACTCCGAAAGTAATAGGGCTTTACCCACCGCGTAAACTGTTTGATTGCTATCTCTTGTACCTCTAATCCTTGCTATCTTTTTTATTGAATCACAAACTATCTTAGATCTTAGAATTGATTGCCCTATTTGAGATTGATCTCACACTTATTGTGTATGGGTAAAACTGATTCTATGATTATTTTTTGACTGAGTTTAGGTTATGTTCCCGTTATACATATTTTTTAATAGTCTCATATTCCCAACTGTTCTTTTCAGGCTTTGAGATGGTCTCTCATGTTAGGAACACTTTATGTGAGTTAAAAAATTATAACAATAACAAACCCACTATATTCCCACAAAGTGGGGTCTGGTAGGGCAAAATGTAAGCATTCCATACTTCTAACTCCAAAGAAGTAGAGAGGTTGTTTCTGAGAGACCCCAGTTCAAAACAAAGAATAGTAAGCAAAGTCTTAATGAAATATGAAATGGGATGGATGGAATAATAGAAATAAGAAATAATACACCCATATAGTAATATCATACACTCACAAACCAAAGACACCAATCACACACAAACTCTCCTAACTAGTAGCTCCTACCTATTGACATAGTCCTAAGATTACTAGCCCGGCTACACCACAGCTCTCCTAACTACTTTCCATGCCTCACCCACATACACTAGCCATTTAACCTAATATACGACCTACACATGTCCCCAACAAGTTGTAACTGCTCTATGTCACATCTAATTACCTCCCTTCGGTATTTTTTTGCCAACCTTAACCCCTCCTAAAAAATCCAAAGTTAGCCTCTAACATCTATAAATTGAGGAATTCATGCCCCTCCTCATCACATGCGCAACATCTCAACCTTACTTTCCGCATCCTGTCCTCCACCGAAACTACTCTTACCTTCTCTCAAATAGTCTCATTCCTAACTCTATCTCCTCTAGTAAGTCTACACATGTAACATAACATTCTCATTTCTTCCACCTTTAATTTTTGAATTGTGAGTTCAAAATTTATCATTTTTGAACTGAATGCGTCTCAACAGGTTTTATTTTCAACTTTATCGATCTATCTTTTATATGATACTTTGTCAAATTACATCCTTGCATTTTTCTTTTGTATGTTTATATTAGTCATGTTATGATCCTGCATCAACAATGGTATTTCCTCACTAAGGCTATTTTATTTATCGCAGAGGGTGATTTGAGTCGATCTTCCCTCATTTAGTTGTGTTATATCTTTTTCCTTATTGACCATAGTATCATTCATTTTGCTAACTACTATCACCCCATTGGTTTGGTCTGCATTATTTGATATGGCTGTTCCTGCTAAACAGTAAGACTCAAACTATCAGTAAGTTAAGTTAGGTAAGCTAAATCAAAACACAATTACCAGGCCCTACAGTAGGTGCTAAGCTGTTTACAAGAAAAAATGGTGCAATATTTTGAATATCATAATGTTCATAAAAATATAAGTAAAATAAGTTAGAGGATATAGTACATATATTGTTTGGGCTTTGATGCAGTGTTCCAATATGAACCCGAAGATGATCCTCTTGGTTATAGTAAGGATTTAGAAGCATCAAACCTATAAACAACCTGTGAATACCTAAATAATAGAAAACATAGTGCTATTGTATTTCTTTGAGATCTTAATTCCTTCATGTTAAGTATCCCATATCGGAAGAGGAAAGGGTCCTTGGTCTCCTTATATGGCTTAGGCAATCCTCCTTTTCATGAGCTAGCTTTTGGTGTGTAAGTTAGGCCCACGACCAATTTTCATATGGTATCAGAGCCAGGCCCATTCCAAATATTTGTTCATCGATGGTGGCTCCCATATATATATACTCCACGCTCCAGTTAGCCTCTGTGTGTTTTCCACTCTACAGTTAGCCTGGGGGTGCAGGGGAGTGTTAAGTATCCCACATCGAAAGAGGAAAGGGTCCTTGGTCTCCTTATATGGATTGGGCAATCCTCCTCCTCATGAGCTAGCTTTTGGGGTGTGAGTTAGGCCGAAGACCAATTTTCACACTTCATAATTTAATATAGTAAACTATTTATAAGTTATAATAGTGAGGGATCATTCAGTAGGAAAGATCAACTTGAGCCTTACAGAACTAAGATCAATGGTCTTGAACCACATGGTAATGTCATTAGTTGTTCCAACTAATATTCCTATCATATTTAGTTGGCCTATATAATCTCATTCATACACCTACTTTTTTAATGCTATCTCTTTGCCCACATCACCAAGGTGTGAATTCATTTCCTACCCTTGGTGAATTCTCTCTTTCAATCTGAAGAATACTCCTTTCAAGGGTTGGTATTACCGATTGCTTTCTCTCTTGAGATGCTGCAACCATGTGTTCTTTCCTCTCAATTCCACATACCTTAGCAAATTTTGCCACATACAACATGATTTACCTAGTAGAAGTCGTAGGTGATCCTAAACCTGGAGATTTAAAAATCTTTAAATTTTTATCCTCTTATTTGACAGGAAAAAAAACTAAGATTATATGCAAGTGGTCTCTCATTAGGACCTTGGCTCAAGATTAATTTAGAGCAACGAGCAGAAGTTCATTGAGTGAAGCTAACCATGAAATAATATCATTTACATGGATTTTCTGTATTTTTTCCCTTTTAATTCATTAGGGGTACTAGGATAATTAATGTTAACATAGGACGATATTTGATTT
Organism: Capsicum annuum; assembly: GCF_002878395.1. Taxonomy (NCBI): domain Eukaryota; kingdom Viridiplantae; phylum Streptophyta; class Magnoliopsida; order Solanales; family Solanaceae; genus Capsicum; species Capsicum annuum. The sequence goes on from NC_061114.1 coordinate 148,921,692, forward strand.
AAAATTGGGAATTAGCTGTGTTTGACATTTAAAAGAGGGGACATAGGAATATTTTAAAAAAATTCTAGAAAATAAGACAATCCATAAACTATTTCTCAAGCCACCCCCTCCCCCCCAATTACCCTTGGAAATTATAAAAATCAAACATGATGGTGTATCTTCTTGACAAGTACTCTTATATGTATGTAGCTATAAAAAGTCTATAATGGTGATGAGGTTTCCCAATGGCTTTCACTTAATATTCTTTCATTACTTTTCCCACAATTTTCTCTCAAGATACATTTAAGAAAATTTAATGAAATTCTATAATAGTGTCAACTCTGGATAGGTAATTTTAGACCATACAAAGTGGTGGTTTTTTTGGGTTGGTTTTGATGCTTTTAAAGTTGTAGATAATACTTTAGTATATACCATAACATACCTATCCCTAGATAAAACTATTCATCCAATATTATCTAAAGGTATCAACTTCTCTTCAACTCCTTTATATAGACCGATTTTGATAGCATATAAGGAATAACACTTTATATTTTGGCTGAATTAGGCAGTTGATGTTATACTGTGATGATCCTCATGGTCATTTTTCTTGTTCTCATACATTTTTGGTGTCTATATCATTATTTTAACTGCACCAAGTTATTTATGACTTGTTGGGAATGACATATGAGTTAAAGTTGTGTAAAATATACCCTTGTGGTGGGGTCCTTCCCCAAACCCTACGCATAACGGGAGTTTTAATGAGCCGAGATGCCCTTTTTGTTAGGACTGACAATTTAGTTTTCAGGCGGTTCATTTGAGAATTTTAGTAATGCACAATATATCGTGGAATATCTAATCTATCTTATCATTTGGTAGAAATACAATTTATTACCCTTCTAAAATATTTTGATATGTATAAAAGTTTTTAGTTACGGTATATCTACATTACTTTATAAATAGTTTATAACATAAATAATTTATAACTTATTAATATTTTAAACAAAGATAGTAAATATAAATCTGTTAAAATATTATTTTATATAATAAAGGTTTTATTAGAAATAATTTTCTATTGATTATGCTATATTCAAAACAATGTATTTGTTTTATCATGAACCTATGCATTATATAATATTTATAAAGTGGGTCGATGAATTTCTTCTGGACACCTCACTCCATGTAAAAGTGGAGGTGTGCCTATCAAACATCACATTTAAGAGTTGGCATGACCATAGTTGACCATATGTTGTCATTTCAAAGTTAGGTAGATGGCTATTATCATGGTACATATATACCCATATATATGTGTATATGCTTTTTAATCAACTTTACCGTTTCCTTTTATATATAACTTAATGCTCATTCTTTATCAAACTGTTCACCTTATACATATTAATATAGTACATATTGATTATACTTATACACATAAATAATATACTTGGTAGGAAAAACTTTAATAATATATTAAATCCTGGAAATGAAAGTTAATTATTTACATAAAATTATTCAAGCTCGGCTTGTAGTGGGACGATATTTGGAGGCTTCTCGGATGGGTTTTTCTCTTTGGCATCCAAGTAGGTTAGGTTCATCCTATCTTTATATTGAGCTTATTTACAATAATTTTGTTCTATTATTTTACTTTTTGGCAGGTAGTTGTAATTCGCGTATCCTTTGATAATTTTATGTGTATATATACATATATATATATATCATGCCTTATTTTTCTATTAGGACCCTATTCTAGTAAATTTTGATTCAGTTATATTTTAGTATAATGTAGTGTGTATATACTACATTATATCTATATCATGCCTTATTTTTCTATTAGGACACTATTCTAGTAAATTTTGATTCAGTTATTATTTAGTATAATGTAGTGTGTATATACTACATTATATCTATATCATGCCTTATTTTTCTATTAGGACCCTGTTCTAGTAAATTTTAATTTCATTATATTTTAGTATAATATAGTATTTATAAGCCTAGGATGTGGTATAAAGTTGTAATATCTTAGATTCATTCCTTTTAAATTATGTTACAAGAATAGTTATTTGAATGTATTTTAATAAAGTTTGGATCAACCTGTAAATTATTTTTTTCTTTTATTGTAAAATTTGGCACCACTTGGCATTGGTTACGATATGGTTTGAATTTTAATTTTATAGGTGTGTATGGTTACTATAAGTTTTGTTTGAGTCTGGCATCTGGTTATGATGATTTAAGAGCTCTGGTACTGATTATTGTTGTTCTGGGCATTGTTGTTCTTTTGAGTTTCTGTTTGAGTCTGGTATCTGATTATGATTTCTGTTGTATATCATGTATGTATCCTCTCGTTATAACCCACCATTTCTAGTTAGAATGCGACATATGGCCTATTGTTAGTATGCACCACTATTGGTTCAAGCCCGGTGTCTAGCCTCTCGTTATTACCTATTGATTTCGAATCAAGTCTGGTGCATATATATAGAAATGCTATGGCTTCATGAGATTGGTTCAGTTATAGATTATTTATAATTTTTTATAAAATTACTTTTTGTGTGTTCCACCGGCCTGTGGGGGTTGGGGTAATTGTCTTTTCTAGTAACTTCTTCAGTGTGTTTGGTGGGATTATGGGGGCCCAATTAGGTTGTGTTTGGTTTGCCATTTGTTAATGTATTATTTATCTTTCTATATCACTTATACTTATTTCTTCATCGCATTTTTGTATCTCGATAGTTGTTTACATTTCTATCCCTATTTATTATTGACTTAGAATACACCCTCACATTTTGGTTATACATTTCTGTATAGAGGTCAGAAAGTCAACGATGCATACCAAGTATTTGGTACTCATACTATACTTCTGCATCTTTACCCTAATGCAGATTCGATTACTAGAAGTTGATGTTAACATGATTTCTATTTTCTAGTACTAATTAGAGGAGGGTGAGCTTGCAATTGACTAAGGGTGATCATCCTCTATTTGTTATAGATTAGTCATTTGTACTCGAGACTACTTGTATATAATGTGTACGTTTTGAATTCTGTCTAGTACTCTGGGTATCTTTTAGTAGTGGCTCTAGTACCAATCTTACCAGGTCTTGGGAGGGATTCGTTTGTATATTTTAGTCCCTTTTTGACATGATCTGAAACCAGGCCTTGTCATATCATAATCGTGAGCACAACAAGGACTAGACATTAGACTGTTAACATAACAAAACCGTCACATCAATCCACAAGTACCGGTTGAACCCCTATAATATAATCAAGATAACAGAAACACCACTAATAATCAGAACTTAAGAATTTCTAGCCATTCATTATTATCAACATACAAAATTTCCAATCTACCCAAGTCCACAGTTATTCATAAGCCACTACCAATCAGAAGTGTACAAGGTGTTGGGACATGCCTCCGACAATAGCCAAAACAAATTCTAATACAAGTCTTTGATGTAAGATAGAAAGACCATGAAATGTATGCTTCCGAAGTATGGAAGTTCACCACTTCAAAGTCAACACACAATCCACTCAAACACCTGGTCACTACGCAGGAAGAGAAGAAGAATCTCCAACATTACGTCACATGGGGACACAACATGCAGAGACGGTCAGCGGTTAGAGAACTAGCATGTAACTAAAGGGTAAGGATAAAATAGCTCCATTATTCAATACCAAGGCATCCCATCATAAATCACCACATTCATACACATAGACATACAAATATATGTAAATAAATCAAGTGTCAAGAGATAACAAGGCCTTAACATATATTTCAAATCACACAGTCATGAACCCTAAAGTGGAGGACTCTAACCTTCCACTCGCTTAGGTTATTTCAAGAAAGATGACTCTAACCTCTAGTTGTCAAGTTAAGCAGGTGGACTCTAACCACAAGGCTTTTGTTGGACGAGTGGACTCTAGCCCCAAGCCATTATATTAGACAAGTGGACTCTAACCCCAAGCCATTTAATTAAGTAAGTGGACTCTAGCAACAAGCAATTATATTACGCAAGTGAACTCTAACCACAAGCCTTCGTGTCCATTACTAGTCAACATTCAGACTATAACCCTTTTTCCGTGCATTCACATTCACACAATTTAAATTTTGGGACGTTAACCCACCTAACCAATTCAACCCATCAAGTATACAATTTAACACCACGCATGACCACACGGTCTTCATTAACCATTTATTAATCGATCTCTTTAATAGACCAATACATTACTTTCAATCACCATTCAAGACAATTTTTTATCATCAAGACCTATACAACACCATTCATTCTACAGTAGTTTTCATACAACAATCTTTGGTTTAACTCAATTCAATTTCATGCTCAGGACTCTAACCTATTTAACCAAGAAAACCATCAAAGTCACCAATTAACTCATTGCATAGACAACAAGGACATTACAAGGTCATTTACCAACCATTCTTACTTATTAAGCCATTGCCTTAGTTAAAAACATCATCAACATGTGACTAGTTATTTTTGTAGTAGATATTCTCACAAACACCTTGTGAGCATGCATTTATGAAGGGTAAAATCAAAATAAAACTCATCAATATTAGGGTTACTCATGACCCACTTGTTAAAAAACAAACAGCAAGTACCTACATGTGCAAATCATCACAAAAATCAAGTATAAACACATGTCTAAGCAAGAGCAAACATTACTCACAACTAGGCATCAAAACACTTAACAATTGAGTTCAAAATCATCTATTACAAGTCACAATCCATGTTTAAAAAACATGATATTTTGAGCTAGCAATAAGGGAAAGAGTAACATTCCCTATACAAGAAGACCCAGGGAAGAACTTGACCCATTTGTGACACTATATGAACATTTGTAGAACTGTAGCCTCCAAATCTTCAAGAGTGTGTTTGAGAGAGTATTTGGAATGTTTGATCCACCACAATTGTGTTTTAGGAGTTTATAATATGTTATATAGCATGGGTAATTATGGGTTTCGGTGTGGGAAATATCCATAAAGCCCCTAGCTTAAAATCTAGAAATTAACCCGTAGAAGGGTACGACTCCTACATTTATCCGTAGCCTAGGGTATACCCTAACTCCTACCCTAGGCCTCACTATGGACCACTAATCTACCCAACATATGACCATACATGAAGGAATCATACCCAAAGGTATGAGTGGTACCATGCAACCCTTACCCAAGTCAGTGTCCAGAAGATTAAGACCAACACTTCATACGACTAGGTAGTATACAACCCGTACCCTTACATACGACTAGGTAGAGGATAAACCGTATCTTGGAAAGTATGTACCCAACAAACACTGATCAACATATGAGAGAGTGGACCTTAGGCCGTATCCTAGGGTATGACTAGTACCCATAGATCGTACCCTACCCAGAAACCTCAACAAAGGAAATTCTTCTAAGGGTCCAAAGCCTAAGTGTTTCAATTCTCCACCACTTGGATTATTCGTCCTAGAATAAATAGTAAGGAAAGCACAAGAATGATATAACACACTATTACACATCAAACTAACCTTTAACAAAGTTAGAACACAAAGACATACAACAAGGATAAAACATAAGTCATGATTATTATTGATCGACCATTCATTAAATTGACTTTGGGAATCGAACCCATTGTCTATCAAAGACATAGATCAAGTTAATAAGATTAACACATACCTCAAGCATGAGTTTTCAGAATGGAAAACAAATGCAGATTCTTAGACTTCATGTCCTCTTTTACCTCCCAAGTAGCTTCCTCAGACTTTTTGTTCCACTATAGAACCTTGCCCAAAGCCACTTCTTTCATCCATAACCCGTAAAATTGCGAATCCAAGATCCTCATCAAGACCTCTTCATAGGACAAAGAGTCTGACGCACCAACATCCTCCAAGGGAACAACAAATGAAGGATTACCTATAAAATTTCGCCACATAGACACATGGAATACCGGGTGAACAACAAACTTTTGTGGATGCACCATTATTACTTCACTAAAGTTAAAATAACAAGGAAAAGACATAAACTTCAACAAAAAATCATACTTAGACAACTTGGCATACAAATAATGATCCTTCAATGTTTGCAACATAGCACGAAGGTGATCGATGGTCATTCTAATGATCCTCACTCCTAGAATAGACCAAGATATCATTAATGAAGAAAATTACAAATAAGTTCAAGAATGGATGAAAAACCCTGTTCATCAAATCCATAAATGCTGTAGGGGCATTGGATAACCCAAAAGACATAACAAGGAACTCATAAGGACCATATCAGGTCTTGAAGGTAGTCTTAAGGATATCCACTTCCATAATCTTAAGCTGATGATAACCCAACCTAAGATCAATCTTAGAAAAATACTTCACACCTTGAAGCTGATAAAATAAATCATCGATCTTAGAAAGAGGATACTTATTCTTTATGGTCACCTTGTTTAACTGACGATAGTCAATGCATACTCGAAGGAAACAATCCTTCTTATGCACAAACAACACAAGATCACTCCAAAGAGACACACTAGGATAGATAAAACCTTTATCTAAGAGATGTTTCAATTGCTCCATACGCTCCTTTAACTCAGTTAGAGCCATTCTATAAGGAAGGATAGAAATTAGATGAGTGTCCGAAACAAGATCAATCCCAAAATTAGTTTCCCTATTGGGATGAATACCATGAAGGTCATAAGAAAACCTTGGGAAACTCTCTAACAATAGAAACAAATTCTAGAGAAAGAGCTTCTAAGTTAGAATCTTTAACTTGAACTAAATAGTACAAACACCCCTTAGAAATCAACTTTTGGGCTCTAAGATATGAGATAAACCTCCCCTTAGGCACTAAAGAACCACATTCCCATATAATGACTGGCTCATTAGATAATTTAAACATGATTATACGTGTCTGACAATCTAAGAAAGCATAGCACGAATGTAATCAATCCATCCTAGAGTAACATCAAAATCGACCACGTCTAACTCTATCAAGTCTAAAATAGTTTCTCTCACCTAAAGGATACCACACCCCCCCTATAGACTCTTTTAACAACGACAGAGTCTCATACTAGGGTAGAAATAGAAAAAGAAATAGATAAACACTCAGGAGCAACCAAAATGCACAATCACAAATAGGTCACATAAGAGAGAGTGAAACCTTGATCAATTAAACTATACACATCACGAGAGAAAAGACACAATATACTTGTAACAATATCTGGAGATACCTTGGAATCCTAGAAAATATCAGGTAAATATAAGAAATTTTGGCTAGTGCCGACACCTAAAATAAAAGTAGAAATAGAAGTAACACTTTCGATGATGTAGTACCCCGAACTTTCTTTAAGTCTAGTATCGTCTCTATAAGGTTAAGAAATGACTTTCTAAGTGAGTAATGTTTTAAAATCATAAAAAATCTTCCTATTTTTGACTTTTTATTATACGGGTAGTTTAATTAGCCTCCCAGTGATATAAGATTTGCCTAAATCCGATAACCGAGTAAGAAGTTATGGCTAATTTAAGTTCTAGTCATGAAACACTGTTATTTTGGTGTTTAGTGCATCACGGAGAGGGTTTAATTATCATTTGTTAAATTCCAGTAGGGCTCCACGATGGTGGGACATCTTGGGGGACCATAATTTTTCAATAGTCAATTTCCAGTAGCCTAGCGCAATCTTGGCACGTCGCTCTAAAGTTCCAGGTCCTAATTAGTAGGACAACATGATAGATCCACATTGTGGTGACTCTCAAATTCACAATTGTCAATTCCAATTAGGCACCGCGATAATGGTACATCGCGGTGGCCCATGAAATCAGGCTTCCAGTTATATTTTTTTAGTTACGTTAAGGGTTAAAGGGGAGTATTTTGGGCAATTAAAATCAATGGTATTACAAACCTCTTTATGCCCTAAATTCTCATTCTCTTGAGTGAGGGTTCTTGAAGCTTTATACTTAGGAATCTTGAATCTTGACTCAATTTATAAAAACTATGGTGAACTCTTGAGATTCTTGGAAGAGGATT